>NC_090280.1:49682412-49989230 GCF_037392515.1 Haliotis asinina | reverse complement strand
CCTTAATTGATGATGGTACTGTGGGAAGTGCAAACGTGAGAAGATAAGTGGTCGTTGGGACAGTTCTGTCCTGATCTTTCCTGGTGAATCTTTTCACAGACGTGACTCCTTGAGATTTGAGCTCTGATGCTATCTCATCCTCGGACATATCAGAAAGACATCTGGCACGATCACGGATGACACCCCTACATGAATTTAGATATTTGTGAACAGTGACTGTGATTTCAGTAGTGCCAAAATGATCAGCTTTGAGGAGATTAATTGACTGTTGACGCCGTGAACATTCGACAAGCAGAGACCCATTTCTGAGACGCGTTACATTCTTGACATCTCCACAAATCCCTTCAACAGCCTTGGACACAACAAAAGGGTTAACCTTGAGAGGTGCTCCATCAACTCCATTAACCACCAGAAACCGTGGCCATGAGTCGATATTACTTTGAGAGGCACTTTCATCTTCAGAAGAAATGTTATCTGTATCTAAATGTCTTCTTTTATTTTTCGATCTAGAACCAGTGGTGAGTAAGGTTGCCATGATAAGGAAAATCGTTCAACATCCCCGCTCCCCACCCACCATGGAGTGTCAACAAGGACAGTGTTGAAGTGGAAGCCGACTACAAATACTAGGGTTACGGGGATGCTATACTCCAGCAAAAGAGACACAGGTAGCTGCCATAGTCAAACAAGAGTAAAAGAAAGGCTGGTTCTGCCCTAGACATTTACCCGAAGACAAAGAGAACCTGAAGGTCAATAATGCCAGATTGGCCCATAAGCCACCGCCTTCTGGCATAGGACTTTAGGCAGAATTAGTTCTAACATGATAGTGTATATTAGAACAGATCAAGAAATAACGTAATAGTCAATGGTTATAAAGTTAAATGCGTCCACGCTCAGGGCACGGCGTGACCAGCCGATTGATAGAATCGGGCCAATTCTACCACCCGTCTAGGTGAAGTAAGGACCGAAGTGGTGTGTTGGGCAACAGGAACACGGTCACAGGCCCCTGGTACCCTCAACCACCAGGATCCCGTCCTCCACCGACACAGGGGCGCAAGCAACGGCCAACAGGCTGGTGGACCAAATATTCCCCCGGGTCCACTACGGGGGGTGTTGGCGAGCTCTTAGCGTTACCCAGCACCCACCACGAGGAGGTGGCTCGCCACGGGTGCCGCCCAAACAATAATTAAATGAGCACTGACTGTGATAAAAAGACCTTTAACAGTTTTTACAATAAACTACTTATCCCTTATGAAGGAGAATTCAACACAGTCAAGCAGGATATGCTTGACCGTGACTCCCTCATCACAAGGGATACAAAACGGAGGATCCTCACCATTTAACAGGTAAGCATGAGTGTATCTTGTATAACCAATACGACATCGTCGCATAATGACCTCTTCAAATCTGGGCTGACAACCCAAGTAGGTATAACCAATGTAGGGTTTTATTTCATGTAGTTTATTTATACCTACTTGGGTGTCCCACTTCTTCTGCATCAGATCGCGAGTGTAAGCTCTAATGCTCGCTTTGTAGTGAGAATAAGGAAAAAGAAATGGTGTCACAGATTTGTTGAGTGCTGCCTTGTCGGCCATTGTATTACCAGAAATGCCATCGTGACTGGGTAACCAACAAAAGACGATGTCGTATTGGCCAGTAGCAAGATTATTATACAATTCAATGATTTCTATTAAAAGTGGATGTTTACAAGAAAAAATTTTAATAGCATAAAGGCAAGAAAGAGAGTCTAAATAGATTATATATTGTTTATGTTTATGGCGTCTTTGAATATATTTAAGAGCCGTGAATATGGTATTAGCTTCTGCTGTAAAAATAGAGCTGGTATCTGGTATTCTATTAGATATGGTCCTAGATCCAATGACAGTGTCACAAGCTACTGCGCCACCGTCCTTGGACCCACCTGTAGATAAGGATTTGTAATTGCTACATTTATGTTTTAATTGAGTATATTCTTGTTTATGTTGTAATTCGTTAGTTTCTGACTTTTTAAATGTATTTAATCTTAGGTCAACTTGTGGCCTAACCAACTGAAAAAGGGGAGAAGAAAGAAGACGGAAAGGAGCTATATTTTCCAGCTCAATGCCGGCCGAAGAAAGAAATGGTTTAATTTTGTGCCCGAGAGGCGGAACAATAGAAGATTTCTTGTTGTATAAATCCCCATGAAGGAGATTGAACACACAGTTATAGACAGGGTTAGATTCATTTGCGTATAATTTGCTAATGTATTGTAAAGACAATTTTATACGACGTTGTGTAAGAGATGATGTATCAGCCTCAACATAGAGGCTGTCAACAGGGTGCGTTCTGAAGGACCCAAGACAAAGTCTTAGGTCTTGGTGGTGGACGGAATCAAGAAGTTTAAGGTTGCTTTTACAAGCTCATCGGATACAATGGAGCCATAATCAAGTTTAGATCGTACCAATGATCTGTATAAGTTAAGAAGGGTAGCTTGATCCCCTCCCCACTTTGAATGTGAAACAACCTTTAACAAATCTAGTGCCTCCAGGCATTTAGCTTTTAGGGATTTAATGTGTGGTAAGAAAGTTAAATGAGACTCGAAAATTAAACCCAAGAACTTGGCCTCCTTTACAACTTTGATTGGAGTGACATTTAATGATGGTTTAGGGTCCTTATGTGGCTAACATTTTCTACACAAATGTATGCAATTAGTTTTGGATTTAGAAAATGTAAAGCCGTTTTCAAGACACCATTTATTTATTTCCTTTAAACATAACTGCCGTTGTCTTTCAATGGTGTGCATATGTTTACCACGACAGGAATATTAAAATCATCCACAAATAATTATGAATCATTTGAATCATTTAAAACCTTGGATAAACTGTTGATCTTATTACTAAGTATAGTGACGGACAAAATACTACCTTGAGGACCACCCTGATCCTGATTGTAATGATCAGACAGGGTTGAACCCACTCTGGCTTGAAACTGCCGCTCTTTCAAAAACCGTGATATAAAAAGAGACAAACGGCCTCTCAATCCCAAGTCCACTAGCGTGGAAACTTAAAAAATAATAAATTCACTATTTGGACAGTACAATAAAAAAAAAACAGGCGATGAATCGCAAACAACAGCGGGTAGATCGCCATACGAGGGACCATGGGAACTTACTTTACCCCTGCTACCTGCATGGTCCATAGCTGGATTTACACCATCGCCTCAGCTGCTGGCGGCTCTATGCAAGATGAGCCACAAATTTAAATGACACATATTCTCCAGCTAAAAAAGTGGAAGACTTCAACTGTTTTAGCACTTATGTACCCTCTGAAGAGGACAATACTTTTATGGTACTTGTCCCCCCTACGAGGATACAGCCACAAGCAATCTTAGTTGCTACTTAAACTTTTGTAAGTTGTGGACAGTTGCATCATGGCGGAAATAATTTTCTGCCTTTTCCCTCGCTTTTCTGGCTTGCCTACAATCGGAATTGAACCATGGTTTCCATACACATGGGACAGTAGAGGACCTTGGTATACATTCATCAGCTATTTCACTTAAAGTGTCAGAAAACAACCCGAATAGGACCGGTTACACCATGGAAACACTGCGGCCTCAGTGTAGATGTTCATAAAGTTTTAAACAACGAACAGTCTGCCTTATAAAAGTTCCATCTTCTATAAGATGGAGAATCAGATGGATTAATGTTTGATAAGATAGTTGCACAGTGATCACTTCCACGGAGGTCATTGTTGACTGACCACACAAATTCATTAACTCATTTAACCCGAGAGCCACTTCACTGCTCAACACCTGGAACCCCGTGCTGATTGCCTGGCCAGCTGTGGCGAGACTAATTAGGGCTAATCACGCCTGATATCCCTGGCTGGTTTCGTAGATTACAGGAAACTGTCTCGTCATACGAGCAAGTCCTGATTGTTTAATTGTTTAATTGCGTTGTAAAGGTATATGTTGCAAGAAAGCAGGAGTGAATACATGTCATATATGTAACGTTTTACGTCATTTTCTTACACTTTCTCTTGTAGACTTTTGGTGGCGTGTGCATGTTTGTATTCTTTGTATGTAAGACGCACTTAAACAAACTGTCCCTCTCATATCATTGTGTGAGGTTAAATTGTTCAAAACATCTATGTCAATGGTAGTAAAGAAGGATTTACGCTCATGCCTAACAATCTTGGTGCATGTGTATTTTCTTAACACATGTATGTATTCTTTGTATGTAAGACATAATTACACAAATTGTCCCTCTCATATCATTGTGTGAGGTTAAATTGTTCAAAACCTCTATGTCAATGGCAGTTAAGAAGAATTTACGCACATGCCTAATAATCTTCTATGAAAGAAGTGTTTTCGCTGATGCGTTGCTAGTATATACTGAATATTTTAAGGTAAGTACTAATAAGCTACTGTGTGACTTACATGGAACAGATTCACAGTTTGTCTCTTTGGTTCATCTAGATTTAACGCATAAATATACGTTATCACACGGACATACATGTATGCATATTGTATAATGCTATTCCTTGCACATACATAAGACAAAGGGTCACGGAATGGGCGTCAACAAAGTTCCCGAATAGGACGTTTTGTATCTCATCTGTTCAATATAGTGGCTGATTTCTTTTCTATGACCAATCGTATCATGAGATACCTGTCACAGAGGAAATGACAGGTGATGGGGCGTGGGCTAAATTTCTGAAGAGTATGTTCGGTCACTAGACAGCTTGGATACAGATTGACTATTGGTTTGATCGTTGACCAGTCGATATGCTGGATTTCGGTTGTATCAACTCTAGCTATCACGAAAACTTTTGTGTATCGTGAACATACACAATCGTAAGGATGCCTGCAATGTACATGTAGGACTAACAAGCACTTTGACGAGTTTATTTTTCTCTAAAGCGCTCAAATCGCTACAATCCAATTATTGTTACCCCGGATAACCCAATCCAACCATTGAGTAGGGATAGTATTTATTTGCATATGCATTTTTTGCACACTGCTTGTACATCAAACATAATGATTTGCTGAACATTTCAATATAATCTGCACATTGTTACGAATAAATATCACAATTCAAGTACATGCATTATAGAATTAAAATAAGTTACACGATACTGATTTATTGTGATGTATACACTTGCAGTTGAATCTTCCCAAATATTTATAAAGACGGGCATACTTATATTTGTTTTGAAAGCAAACGAATTTCAGAAGATTGACAATGGACTCCTCAGAATGAATGAATAATTTAATTTAGAAAGAAGGTTTTGTAACCTTGTCACCCTTAATTCAATCAATGTGCAAACAGAGTATCTTATTATTCGCTCCCAATGACGAGTAACAAACACTTACCTCCTGTAACAACATCTCATAATCCCCTTTCTTGCAGACATGTGTTCATTTGCCTGTATAAGCCCCCGACATTGCAAGCAATTCTTATCAAAACACATTAATAGTTCTTCTGATTAACACAGAAAGTAACCTCTCTCGTAAGAAAAGCTAATCTTTGATCATTACTGCTAAATTGAATGAAATAATAGGTACAATACGAATTTAGAATTTAGAACCCCCAATATGCGGCTCTCGCTGAATGGGCGTTGCTTTTTATCACCCCCAATATGCGGCTCTCGCTGAATAAGAGGTGCTATTTGTAACCCCGAACCCCTCTCGCTGTGAGAAGCTAATTAATTTGCCCCACATATGCGTCTCTCGGCCTTAATGAGTTAAGTAGATGTTACGGTTAATAATGTACCGTGACAAACGATGTAAAAAAATCCCCTTGTGAACCCGCAAAACAAAACAAAGACAAGTCATTAACGTTCAAATAATATATTATTATTATGCAATGAGAACAAGGTATACAAAGTTACAAGTCAATATGACAATGCTGATTACAAATACAATCAAAGTGAGACAAAATCTTAGTCAGTGGGTCACAAGATATATACAGTAGCAAACTCACCAAAGTCTTGGTGTGAGAGAGAACAGTTATGGCAGAATGTAAACACAGCGATCGGTGCGACAGCAGATAATGTAGATTTAGGCGTTTACGGGATTTCAAGCGTTGGCAGTTGGCAGTGATGTAACGCCAGCAAATATGAATGAGTGTGAGTGTCGCCCTCAACATGGCAACCAGCCTTTATATATATTTACTAAGTCATTTCCCGAACGTTCGGGCACAAACAAACATCGTCAACACTGTAGAATGTTCTATAATACGTCTCCCGGAAGTAAACACATCGAAAACTAGGAGCAGGTAAATTCCGGAAAACCAGAATGCTAAAAATGTTGACCAGCTATCAAAACGAAATGTGACCCATCATATTTAATATTCAAAACACTAAATGTTGTGACCCAACAATAATTATTACTTAATTAATAACAAAATATGCAGAAAATACACACTCGTAACATAGAGAAGAGTCTGCAAGAGACAGATCCAGAGAAGAGTAGGTGCCAGTTGCAGGGTGCAGATAAGTGTTTGAATCATCATTGTATATACACAAGTCATTATTGGCTATAACATGTTCCAGTTTGCATTTGTACCACACTAAATCGGGTTATGGCCACTGAGATCACCCATTAAAATACAATGAAGTTGGTCATAGAGAGCTTGAAGATCAGACTGCTGGAGTGTTGTAGAAGGCGGAATTTATAAATAGCATAGTGTAAAGTAATCTCAGTGCAACAGCTTGGAGTGAGTGAGTTAAGATTTAACGTCACATCGGCAATATTACAGCCATATCGTGACGAGAACAAGTAATTATAAAACTACAAATACATTAATAGCACATACATTGTAAAACCCTGTCAACGAAGGACAGTAAAACTAACTAGAATATCACAGATTAGAATCTAAAACTAGTGAATAGACCTAAAACAATGCATCTATACAGGACAGTACAATATAAAAATGAGCTATAGGTTGCTAACAACTGAAGGTAGATCACCATACTTAGGACCATGGGGACTTACAGTACATTTGCTTCCTGCAAGGACCCTAGTTGGATTTACATCAGTCCTTCAGATGTTAGCAATTTAGACAAATCTAGCCATAAAGTAAAGTAACACACTTTTTCTACGATTAAAAAGCTGGAAAACTTCAATTTACTTCAAATGTTTGAGGACTTACGTACCCTCTCTGGAGGACAATTGTTTTACGGTACTTCAACCCCCGTTGAGGGTACAGCCACTAGCGATTTGAGTTACTAATTTAATCTTCCAATCTTAAAATATTTATCTATTTACAATTCAGTTAACAAATCTAACTCCTTTACAAATGCAATAATTAAATGAGGGCTAATATTTTTAAAAAGATCCTTCATAGTTTGTGAATTAAAATACTGATCCCTTGTGATGGAATACTCAACACAGTCAAGCAAGATATGCTTTTACTGTGATTCTTTCATCACAAGGGATGGAGAACGGAGGATCCTCACCTTTCAAAAGATATTCATGAGTATATCTCGTATGGCCAATACGACATCGCCGCAAAATGACCTCCTCAAATCTGGACTGACATCCCAAGTGGGTATAACCAATATAAGGCTTTATTGCATGTAATTTATTGATACCCACCTGGGTGTCCCACTTCTTCTGCATCAGATCAGGAATATACGATCGAATTGTAGCTTTATAATCAGAGTATGGAATAAGAAGTGGAGTCACAGCTTTATTGAGTGCTGCCTTGGCAGCAAGATCAGCCATTGCGTTGTCGGAAATGCCTACATGGCTGGGTAACCAACAGAAGACGATGTCGTATTGGCCAGTAGCAAGATTATTATACAATTCAATTATTTCTATTAAAAGTGGATGTTTACATGACAGGTTTTTAATTGCCTGAAGGCAAGAAAGAGAATCGGAATAGATAATATACTGTTTATGTGTAGGATGTTTTTCAATATATTTAAGAGCCGTTAACATAGCGTTTGCTTCTGCTGTGTAAATAGAAATGTTATCTGGTAATCTGAAAGATATTGTTCTGGATCCAATGACAGTGGCACAAGCCACAGGGCCACCATCCTTGGACCTATCTGTAAATAAAGATTTGTATGTATTATAGTTACTTTGTAGTTGATGATATTCTTGTTTATATTGTAATTCATTTGTTTCTGATTTTTACAACTTTATCAGTGTTAGGTCAACTTGTGGCCTCACTAATTGCCAGGGAGGAGAAGAAAGAAGACGGGAATGAGATATATTCTCCATCTCAATCCCAGCAGCAGAAATGTATTGTTGGATTCTTATCCCAAGAGGAGGAACAAGTGAAGTTTTAGTATTATACAAATCCTGATACAGAGGATTAAAAACGCAGTTGTGAGCAGGATTGGATTCATTTGAATATAACTTTGTAATATATTGTAAAGACAATTTGATACGGCGAAGTTTCAAAGACGGCTCATCGGCCTCAACGTAAAGACTGTCAATGGGAGATGTTCTGAAAGATCCAATACATAGCCTCAGACATTGGTGTTGTACAGAATCTAATAGCTTTAGGTTGCTTTTGCAGGCTCCACCATACACAATGGAACCGTAATCAACTTTTGATCGAACCAGAGATCTATATAAGTGAAGGGGGGTATTTTGGTCCCCTCCCCACTTTGAATTAGAAACAACTTTTAACAAATCGAGCGCCTTCAGGCATTTGGCTTTGAGGTACTTAATATAAGGCAGAAAGGTCAGATGTGAGTCAAAGATGAGTCCAAGAAATTTAGCCTCCTGCACAACTTTGATGGGCGTGCCATTTAATGATAATTCGGGGTCTTTATGGGGTTTGTATTTCCAACAAAAATGGATACAATTAGTTTTAGTTTTAGAAAATTTAAACCCGTTTTCCAGACACCATTTATGAATTTTGTTTAGACACAATTGTAACTGTCTCTCAATAGTTAGCATATTTTTACCACGGCAAGAAATATTAAAATCATCCACAAATAATGATCCATCAATTGAATCACTTAAAACCTTTGAAAGACTATTTATTTTAATACTAAATAGCGTGACCGACAAAATACTGCCTTGTGGAACACCCTGATCCTGATTATAATGAGCAGACAGGGTTGAACCTACGCGGACTTGAAATTGCCTGTCGGTTAAAAACTGAGATACAAAGAGAGGCAAACGACCTCTCAAACCAAAATCATGTAAATCCTGTAAAATGCCTTGCTTCCACGTAGTATCGTAGGCTTTCTCAAGATAAAAAAAATATAGATACTGCGTGTTGTTTGGTGATAATAGCATTTTTGACGAAGGATTCTAAACGCAGTAAATGATCAATAGTACTTCGATTCTTCCGAAAACCACACTGAATATTGGTAATGAGGTTATTGGTTTCCAGATACCAAATTAATCTGTTATTTACCATTCGCTCCATGGTTTTACAGACGCAGGTGGTTAAAGATATCGGTCTGTAATTTGATGGATCCGTGTGATCCCAGCCAGGTTTTGGTATTGGCACAACAATGGCATTGCGCCACGAAGGAGGAAAAATTCCAGACATCCATATTTTGTCAAATATATTTAAAAGTGTGACCAGACATGGTTATGGTAAGTGTTTTAATAGTTGGTAATGAATATTGTCATCACCCGCTGCAGTGTCGCGGGCTTGATGAAGAGCAGTATGTAGCTCATGTAACGAAAACACTTCATTATAGTGGCACCCGTGAAGAGCCACCTCCTCGTGGTGGGTGCTGGGTAACGCTAAGAGCTCTTCAAACCCCCCGTGTGGACCCGGGTCAACTAGGTCCATAGCACCCCATTGCTGGTCGCGAGGAGCGACAGAATTGGGCAACCTGTTCGCCGTGGATAGCGTCCCGTGTCGGTGGAGGAAGGGATCCAGGTGGTTGAGGGCAATGGGATCTTGAAACCATGTTCCTGTTGCTTAACACACCACTTTGGCCCTTACTTCACCTAGACGGGTGGTAGAACTGGCCCGGTTCTATCAATCGGCTGGTCACGCCAAGCCCTGTGCATGGTGAATGTTTTTGCACATTTTATTGGGTTTTGGTAATTTTGACATCTACTGCATACCTTATTGGTTATTGTACATTGTACTTGTTATTCGGTATTGGCAATTTTGATATCTACTCTGAACCTTATTGGTTATATTATCCTGCCTAGAGTCCCATGCCAGAAGGCGGTGGCTCATGGGCCAATCTGGTAAACCATTTTTGTGATGGTTTTACTTGAGTATACTCCCCTGGTATCCCTGGTGTCGCCTGTTGGAGATCCACAGGCGTAAGGCATCGTCCTTGTTGACACTCCGTGGTGGGTGGGGACCTAGGGGAATGAATCAAAATCACTACAACCATGGAACCCCTATGAAAAAACGTTCACACGAATCTAATGATTTGTATGATACTGATGAACTGCGAACGCCTCCTGTGACTAATGAAAATTGGCCCAGATTTTTGGTTATCACTTCAGTAGATGGTAATCCATTGAAACTAAATCCTTTTGCTGTTGAAAAGGCAATTCAAGGAATCGCTGGCGATGTTGAAGATGCTAGAAGGTTGCGTAGTGGGTGTCTATTGATAAAATGTAGACGACACAAACAAGCCGTTAGTCTTCTTTCCATCAAGACCCTCGCAAATATTCCAGTGGTGGTTTCCCCGCATCGGTCCCTGAACAGCTGCAAAGGGATAGTGCGTGATAATGGTCATCTCCTTGCTGACATGACAGAAGATGACATTTTGCAAGAACTGAAAACCCAACATGTTGTAGCTGTGAAACGCTTTTCTTCAAAACGCCATGGTGAAATCTTTAAGACCAACACATATCTTTTCACGTTTGGTCTTCCGAAAATTCCTAGTTCGATTAAAGCAGGATATTGTAGTATCAAAGTGGATATGTACATTCCTAATCCACTGAGATGCTACAAGTGTCAACGTTTTGGCCATGGATCCAACACATGTACTAAACCAGCTGCTTGCCATTGCTGTGGTGGTAGTTGTGCAGACAGTAATGTTTGTACGAACGATCCTTCATGTGTTAACTGCGGCGGTGATCATATGTCGTCTTCAAAGGAATCCTCAACATGGAAGCGTGAGTCAAAAATAATTAAAATCAAATATGAACGGAATATCTCATTTCAAGATGCGAAGAAAATCGTTCTAGATGAAGAACAATCCACACGCATTTCCTATTCCGCAGCCGTGTCACGACCAAATTCACAGTCTGGCCAGCACCCTGCTAGTCGGCATATTTCATGTAAAGATATTGGATGTCAAACAGTTTACACATGGACAACAACAGAGTCTCCTCAACGAATGCCGTTCACTTCCGATTCAATTGTTATCCTCGAATCTACCTCCTCTCAAACAACTTGTCAAAACGTACTGTCATCTCAGTCATCTCAGTCATCTCAGTCACCGTCATCAGAAACAAATGGAAGACATGTTATAAAAAACAAAACAAAACCCAGGACGGAATCGTCCCAAAAGTCACAGAGTGGCAGGCCATCTAAAGGATCTGACAACAAGATCCAGTTGTTTAACAAATATGGCTCCCTTGAAGAAATGGATGTGTCTGATAACATTCGGCACAGGACACATAGCCTATCGCCCTCAAAGAAAGGGCGGGGTCGATCCCCAATTAATGCCCCCAAAAGGTGATGTCTTCGCACATATTACAGTGGAACTGTAGAGGATTACGAAACTTCACAGATTTACAACTTTTGGTTCAGGATTTCAGACCATCTGCACTGTGTTTACAAGACACGTATCTGAAATCCACAGATAAATTCGATTTAAAGAATTATGACTGTTATCATCGGTATTCTCCAGGTGGTGATAGGGCCACCGGAGGCTATTCTATTTTGGTGAGTCGGGGTACGATTCATAGTCCTATTTCACTTGATACCCATCTTCAAGCTGTGGCTGTCCGCGTGACTCTACATGTTGTAATTACTCTGTGTTCACATTATATCCCACCATCATCTTCCATACAGCAACGTGATATTCAGATGCTTTATGACCAGCTTCCAAAACCATGTATAATCATGGGCGATTTAAATGGTCATAACCCACTTTGGGGTAGTACCACCACAAATGCAAAAGGAAAGATACTTGAGGATTTCTTTTCCAATAATGAGTTGTGTATTTTCAATGATGGTTCCCAAACATATCTTCACCCGGCAACTGGCTCTTACTCTTCTCTGGATATCTCGGTTGCGGAGCCTACTTTATATAATGAATTTGAATGGTCAGTCCACGATGACCTTTGTGGAAGTGACCATTTTCCTACTATTCTCTCAGCCGTAAACCCCAGTGATGCCCCACCTTCATCCAGGTGGAACTTTAAAAAAGCTGACTGGTCTTTATTCAAGACCTCGTGTAATAAAAGATTAAAACCCGAGATATTTCTGGATGTTTCTGATCCTATTCAAGTTTTTTCTGATGAACTGACTATGATTGCTGAAGATTGTATTCCCAAGTCCTCTATGGTTCCACATATTCGCAAACCATGGTTTAACAGTGACTGCAAGCAAGCTAGAAAGGCCAGGAAGAAGGCGGAAAGATACTTCCGACGACATCCAACAGTCCATAACTTAAATCAATTCAAGATTTCAAATGCCAAGGCTCGCCGCACATTTAAAAGAAATAAACGCCAGTCTTGGCAAAATTATGTTTCTAACATTAATTCACGAACACATCTTTCAAAGGTATGGAATATGGTGCAGAGGATTAAAGGCAAAGGGTCTAAATGTTGTGTTCACCATATCAAGGAGGGTGATACTCTTCTAACAGATAAATCTGACATTGCTAATAAGATTGGTGAAACATTAGCTAAACATTCCTCTTCGTCCAATTATTTACCAGCCTTTCAGAAATTTAAGGATCAGCATGAAAAAAAGATAATCAATTTTAATTCAAACAACGGGGAGGATTATAATGAGATCTTTTCCATCCATGAACTCCATACGGCTCTTGGGCAAGCTCATGACACTGCTTCAGGGCCTGATAATATCCATTATCAGCTTCTTAAACATCTACCTGAATCGTGTTTAGAAACTTTGCTGACTATATTTGACAATATTTGGACTTCTGGGACTTTCCCATCGTCATGGGGAAAATCTATTGTCATTCCTATTCCTAAACCTGGCCGGGATCACTCAGATCCAACTAATTACAGACCATTATCCTTAACTAGCTGTGTGTGTAAGACAATGGAACGTATGGTTAATAATCGTTTGGTCTGGTACCTGGAAACCAACAACCTTATCTCTGACATTCAATGTGGTTTCCGCAAAAATCGAAGTACCATTGACCATTTAGTACGTTTAGAAACTTTCATTAAAAATTCCATGATAAATAAACAACATGCTGTGTCCATATTTTTCGATCTAGAAAAGGCATACGATACGACGTGGAAGTACGGTATTTTGAAAGATCTTCATGATTTTGGTTTAAGGGGTCGTCTACCCCAATACATATCACAGCTTTTAGAAGACAGACAGTTTCAAGTCCGAGTGGGTACTACTCTGTCTGATCATTATAATCAGGATCAGGGAGTACCACAAGGCAGTATTTTGTCTGTCACCTTATTTAGTATCAAGATCAACAGTTTATCTAAGGTTTTACATGATTCAATCAATGGATCACTTTTTGTGGATGATTTTAATATTTCTTGTCGTGGTAAGAATATGCATACTATCGAACGGCAACTGCAGTTGTGCTTAAACAAAATAGATAAATGGTGTCTTGAAAACGGCTTTAAATTTTCTACATTCAAAACTAATTGCATACATTTCTGCCGTAAATATAAACCTCATAAAGACCCAGAACTCTTTTTAAATGGCATCCCATAAAAGTTGTCAAGGAGGCCAAATTCTTAGGTCTGATTTTTGACTCCCATTTAACCTTTCTTCCTCATATCAAATCCTTAAAAACTAAATGCCTGAAGGCACTTGATTTATTGAAAGTCGTGTCAAATTCAAAGTGGGGAGGGGATCAAGCTACCCTCCTACACCTATACAGATCTCTTGTCCGCTCGAAGCTTGATTATGGCTCAGTTGTATATGGTGGAGCCTGCAAAAGTAACCTAAAACAATTAGATTCTGTCCATCATCAAGGTCTAAGACTTTGCCCTGGGTCCTTTCGAACTTCACCTGTTGACAGCCTCTATGTCGAGGCTGATGAACCATCTCTTGAACAACGCCGTATAAAATTAGCTCTACAGTATACGACAAAATTATATTCCAGTGAGTCAAACCCTGCATATAACCGTGTCTTCAATCCTCTCTACGAGGATTTGTACGATAGGAGATCTTCTTTTGTTCCGCCTCTTGGTTTAAGAATAAAACCACTTATTGCTGCTGCCAGCATTGAGCTGGGTAGTATAGCTCCTTCCCGTCTCCTTTCTTCCCCTCCTTGGCAATTGGTTAGGCCCCAGGTGGACCTAACCTTGACCACTTTTAAAAAATCAGAAACTAATGAACTAAAATATAAACAAGAATTTAGTCAATTACGTACTAAATATAATAAATATAAATCCTTATTTACAGATGGATCCAAGGGTGGTGGCGCTGTAGCTTGTGCCACTGTCATTGGATCCAAAACAATATGTTCCCGATTGCCTGATAACAGCTCTATTTTCACGGCGGAAGCAAACGCCATATTAACAGCCTTAAAATATATCAATAGACATCCTAAGTGTAAACGATATATCATCTTTTCAGATTCTCTTTCTTGCCTTCAGGCGATTAACAATATTTATTGTAAACATCCACTTTTAATAGAAATTATTGAATTGTATAATAACCTTGCTACTGGCCAATACGACATCGTCTTTTGTTGGTTTTGTTTGTTGCCATGTAGGCATTTCTGGTAACGCAATGGCCGATCTTGCTGCTAAGGCAGCACTCAACAAATCTGTGACATCACTTCTTATTCCCTACACTGATTATAAAGCTACCATTAGATTGTATGTCCGTGATCTGATGCAGAAGAAGTGGGACACCCAAGTGGATGTAAATAAATTACATGCAATGAAACCATATATTGGGTATACCCACTTGGGTTGTCAGTCCAGATTTGATGAGGTCATTTTGCGGCGATGTCGTATTGGCCATACACGATATACTCATGAATACCTATTGAAAGGTGAGGATCCTCCGTTCTGCATCCCTTGTGATGAAAGAATCACAGTCAAGCATATCCTGCTTGACTGTGTTGAGTATTCCATCACAAGGGATCAGTATTTTAGTTCACGAACTATGAAGGATCTTTTTACTAATACCAGCTCTCATTTAATAATTGCATTTTTAAAAGAAATACATTTGTTATCAGAATTGTAAATAGTTAAATATTTTACTATTGGTAGTCTAGATTAATAACTGAGATTGTTAGTGGCTGTGCCCTTGAGGGGGGTTGCAGTATTGTAAAATTATTGTCCTCCTGACAGGGTACGTAAGTCCAAAACATTCTATGTAAATTTAGTACGACCAAACTTTTACTCGTAGTATATTTGTTGTTTTTAATAATGGCTAACTTTCAGTATAATCGCCAATGGCTGAGGGGATGGTGTAAATCCATCTGGGGTCCATGCAGGTAGCAAAGGTACTGTAAGTCCCCATGGTCCCTAGTATGGTGATCTACTTTCAGTTGTTGGCGATCTATAGCCCGTATTTTATGTTGTATTGTCCAAATAGTGGTATTTGTTTTAACTCTCCACACTAGTTTTAATTCTAAATGTGATATTCTAGTGGTCTTACTGTCCTTTGACGACAGGTTTTTATAATGTATACATATTTCATTTCAGTATAAAAAATGGTCTCGTCACGATATGGCTGAAATATTGCCAATGTGACGTTAAATATTAACTCACTCACTCACTCACTTCATTATAGTCCTCACCATTAGTGGAATTGAAATTAACTTTTGTCTTTTCCTGTTGTTTTTGGTAACTCTGAAATTCAGGGACATAATTTGCCGAAGAGGAATTTTTTGCAAGAGTTTCGCCAATTTTATTTGCAATGTCCGCTTTGTTAGTGACTAATTTGTCACCATCTTTAAGATGGTGAACAGCGGATTTTGAACCTTTGCCGTTTATTCGCTGAACCATGTTCCACACCTTAGACACAGGTGTACGAGAATTAATTTTTGAAACATAGTTCCTCCAAGATTGGCGCTTGTTTTGCTTATACGTGCGTCGTGCCTACGCACTAGTGATTTTTACATTGTTGAAGTTATGAACAGTAGGATGTCTGCGAAAATATTTTTCTGCTTTCTTCCTACGTTTTCTTGCCTGTTTGCACTTGTCAGTAAACCATGGTTTACGAATACGAGGAGTTGCAGAGGACTTAGGAATGGTTTCATCAGCAATTTCATTCAGTTGTGTTGAGAACATCAGGATGGGATCTGGTACATTACTGAAGTGATCAGGTGTTAATTTTTCAACGCATAATTGTTCATATACAGGCCAATTTGCCTTAGCGAAATTCCACCGCGATGAAGGTGGATTGTCATCTGGTGTTATAGATTCCAGGAGAGTAGGGAAGTGATCGCTTCCACAAAGGTCATCATGTACAGACCATTCAAATTCGGTGTAAACATTCGCATCTGTGAGGGACAGATCAAGTGAAGAATAGGTTCCAGTGGCAGGGTGTAAATAGGTGCTGGACTTATCATTAAACACATAAATTATTATCAGAAATAAAATCTTCAATGACCTTGCCTTTATTGTTTGCACTTGTACTGCCCCATGATGATACAAGGCATCGGTAGCTGATCATACAGAGTCTGAAGATCAGATTGTCTTAGAGAAGATGATGGTGGAATGTATAAAGAGCACAGTGTAAGTGTAATATGCAAAGTCAGTCGAATAGCAACGGCTTGAAGATTAGTATTTAGATGAACAGCACTATGGGTGATATTCTGTCTTACTAATGTACTAGAACCCCCAGTCGCTTTATCTCCTGAAGGAGAAAATGAATGGTAACTCATGTACTGAATTAAATCAAATGAATCGGTATACTTAAGATATGTCTCTTGTAGACAGAATGCCGAAGGTTTAAAATCCTGGACTAACAACTGTATCTCATTAAAATTCTTTCTAAGTCCTCTGCAATTCCATTGGACTATATTAGATGAATGACTCATGGAGGTTCAATGGGTGATCTCTCACGTGAGCGTGATGACGCAGAACTCCTCACAGAACTCTGTGATAATGGAGTTACATCCATGTCCATAGCACTGTGGGTGTTGTGGACAGGTACCTCGGATGAAACGGGATTCCTGGGAGATTGGTTTCTATTTAACTTTTTTCTATTACTTTTTGTGCTTTTTCCACTGGATGGTTGTTCCACGACTGGTTGCGTCTGACTTTCAGCCTGAGCAGTAGAAGATGAAGTCGATGTTTGGCTATCAACCATGATGACAGGTGGTATTACAACAGGTTGTTCCGAATTGATCCAAGTCAAGTCCGTCTGACATGAAACAGACGAAGTTGGAGCCGCCTGAGAAACAGCATTAGCATATGTGAGTGTGGACTGAGATGTGGATTGAGAGCCTAGTTGAGAAGTCAATAGCTTCCTGGCTTCTCCAAAAGTAATGTTGTTCTCACATTTTAGTTTTAAGATTTTTGATTCGGTTTGCCAAACAGGGCAGGATTTGGATGAGGCCATATGTTGGCCACCACAATTTGTACAGTGCAGTGCTTGTTGACAGTCGGTGTAATCATGATTATCGCCACAGCGTTGACAAGCTACGGAGCGAGTACAAGTCTTTGATCCGTGGCCAAACTTCTGACAGTTAAAGCATCGGAGTGGAGTGGGGACATACACCTCCACTCCGATGTTGACATAACCAGCTTTGATAGAGTGTGGTAATGAAGATCTGGCAAACGTAAACAAGTACGTATTTGTTGGTTCTATTGTTGAATCTTCCTTCCTCCGAGTAAAACGTTTAACAGAAGACACTCCTTGTTGTTTTAATTCATCAGTCATTTCCTGCTCCGACATACCAGACAAGGAACGGGTCCGGTCACGTACTATACCTCGGCAGGAGTTGAGTGTCCTGTGTTCAGAAACAATCACCGGAATATTGGCAAATTTAGTGATGGATAACAGATTGAAGGATTGTTGTTTCCTCACACATTCTATCAGTAAAGAGCCAGAGCGCAGTCGGGTGACATTCTTCACCTCGCCACAATGTCCATGAATAGCCTTAGAAATGGCAAAGGGGTTCAGTTTAATTGGTAAGTGGTCTTCAGCTTCTATCACGATGAATCGAGCCCAGGAGTCAAAATCTGGAATACACTCGTCAGAAGAAATTGATTCTAGATGCCTGCGTTATGAACCAGTGTGATTATGAGCCATGGTGACATATATATAAATTCAACAACCCTGCTCCCCACCCACCATGGAGTGTCAACAGGGACGGTGTCTAACTGCATCGGATTTCCAGCATGCAAACACCAGGGATACAGGGTTGCTATACTCCAGCAAATATGACTTGGATAGCAATACTTGTTTACTAAAACGATTGCCAGGCTGGTTCTACCCATAACAACTATTTAGAAACAGAGAGTATTCAGCGGTCAACATCGCTAGATTGGCCCATGAGCCACCGCCTTCTGGCATAGGACTCTAGGCAAACGGATAGTTTATAAGTTCAAATACAAAAACAGTCAGTTTCAGAAAAATGCACAATAAGATGCAATAGGTGCATTAATAATGTTGTCCATGCGCAGGGCATGTCGTGACCAGCCGATTGATAGAACCGGGCCAGTTCCACCACCCGTTTAGGTGAAGTTAGGGCCACATTGGTGTGTTGGGCAATAGGAACACAGTTGCAGGCTCCTATTGCCCTCAACCACCAGGATCCCCTCCTCCACCGACACAGGGCTGCAACCCACGGCAAACGGGTTGGTGGACCAAATATACCCCGGGTCCACAACGGGGGTGTTGGCGAGCTCTTGGCGTTACCCAGCACCCACCACGAAGAGGTGGCTCGCCACGGGTGCCGCAACAGCTTGGAGACTAGTTGTGAGTGTTACAGGACTGTGGATAATATCCCGCTTTACATGAAATGAATTGAACTGTCACCTGGAGGTGAAAAATAATTATATGCAATGAAGTGACGTAAATGAAAAGTGTCTGTCTGCTGCAGATAGATTTCCTGGAGACAAAAAGCCGATAGTGCAAAATCCTGGACAAGTAGCTGTAACTCTTTGAAATTGGTCCTTAAGCCTCTACAATTCCACTGTACAATGTTTTTGGAATGGATTATCATTGGCTGATTGGGGATCCACCCCCGCATTTGTTTTTGAGGGCGACAAGCTGTGCGCCCTTGATTGGACGTTTTTGGAAACGTCCATGTCCTCGAGTGATCCTGATTTGTTCTAGAGCTTAATTCTCGTTTCAGATCCTTTTGGGTCTCTGCCGCTTTGCTTTTTTGAAGAATCGGGTATGGGTTTAGTTTTTCCTGTAGGAATTTGACAACGATTAAGACCTTGCCAGTGACTTTGATGATGAATCATGATCCGAAGCTGACCCTGAAAAAAATCTCCAGGGAATCAATGTGCACCCAAGTCAAGTTTGTTTGAGCAGCTGAATATTTAGAAGCTTTAGAGGATGGTTCAGATGGTGTTTTGGTTATAGAATCATATGATTCTTGTGGGTCGCATCTTTGAGCAAGTTGTTTCGCTACGGCAAGACTAATATTTTGAGTAAATTTTATCTTGTTTATTTCCACTTGGTACTTCCAGATCGGATACTCTTTTGAGAAAGAGAAATGGTCTCCTGAACAGTTGGTGCATTTCTTGTAATTACTGTCACTATCTTCTGTTGTGTGGGTCTTCTCACCGCAGTGAGCACACACAACAGACAATGTGCAGGAATTTACACCATGATCATACGTTTGGCACTTGAAACATCTCAGTGGCTAAGGAATAAAAGTTTCCACTTTGATGTGACAGCAAGCAGCCTTTATTGATTTTGGAGCAGTTGGAGTGGAAAATGAAATAAACGGGTGTTGTTTTGTTGGATCTGGTTGTGTAGGTCTGTATATAGAAACCTGTCGACGATGGACAGTAAAAACACTAGAATATCACAGATATGAATATTAAAGCAGCATGAGTGAGTTAATATTTAACGTCACATCGGCAATAGTGCAGCCATATCGTGACGAGAACGAGTACTTATAAAAATACAAATGAATTAATAGCACATACATTGTAAAACCCTGTCGATGAAGGACCCTAAAACTAACTAGAAAAATATCACAGAGTAGAACATAAAACTAGTGAATAGAACTAAAACAATGTATCTATAGAGGACAGTACAATATAAAAATGAGCTATAGGTTGCCAACAACTGAAGGTAGATCACCATACTTAGGACCATGGGGACTTACAGTACATTTGCTTCCTGTATGGACCCTATTTGGATTTACATCATCTCTTCAGCTGTTAGCAATTTAGACAAATCTAGCCATAAAGTAACAACACACTTATTCTACGATTAAAAAGCTGGAAAACTTCAATTTACTTCAAATGTTTTTGGACTTATGTACCCTCTCAGGAGGACAATTATTTTACGGTACTTCAACCCCCTTCGAGGGTACAGCCACTAACGATTTAAGTTACGAATTTAATCTTCCAATCTTAAAATATGTATCTATTTACAGTTCAGTTAATAAATCTAATTCCTTTAAAAATGCAATAATTAAATGAGGGCGAATATTGCTAAAAAGAGCCTTCATACTTTGTGAATTAAAATCCCTTGTGATGGAATACTCAACACAGTCAAGCAAGACATGCTTGACTGTGATTCTTTCATCACAAGGGATGCAGAACGGAGGATCCTCACCTTTCAAAAGGTATTCATGAGTATATCTCGTATGGCCAATACGACATCACCTCATAATGATCTCCTCAAATCTGGACTGACAACCCAAGTAGGTATAACCAATAGAAGAAATGTTTGCATGTCATTTATTTACACCCACTTGGGTGTCCCACCTGTTTTGCATCTGATCTCGGACATACGATGTAATTGTAGCTTTATAATCAGAGTATGGTATAAGAAGTGGAGTCACTGGTTTTTTGAGTGCTGCCTTGGCAGCAAGATCGGCCATTGTGTTGCCAGAAATGCCTACATGGCTGGGTAACCAACCAAAGACGATGTCGTATTGGCCAGTAGCAAGATTATTATATAATTCAATTATTTCTATTAAAAGGGAATGTTTACATCACAGGTTTTTAATTGCCTGGAGGCAAGAAAGAGAATCAGAATAGATAATATACTGTTTTTGTCTGGGATGTCTTTCAATATATTTAAGAGCCGTTAATATAGCGTTTGCTTCTGCTGTGAAAATAGAACTATTATCTGGTAATCTGAAAGATATTGCTCTGGAACCAATGACAGTGGCACAAGCCAGTGCGTCACCATCCTTGGACCTATCTGTAAATAAAGACTCGTCAGTGTTAGGTCAAATTCGGGTCTAACTAACTGCCAAGGTGGAGACGAAAGTAGACGGGAAGGAGATATATTGGCTCGCTCAATGCCGCAAGCAGACAGAAAAGGTCTCACTCTAAGTCCCAGAGGCGGAACAAGAGAAGACTTTTTATCGTATAGATCCTGATAAAGAGGATTAAAAACACAGTTAAATGCAGGATTGGCCTCATTAGAATATAGTTTTGGTATATACTGTAAGGAGAGTTTTATACGTCGTTGAATAAGAGATGGCTCATCGGCCTCGACGTAAAGACTGTCAACAGGAGAAGTTCTAAATGACCCAAGACATAGTCTTAGACCTTGATGGTGGATAGAATTAAGTAGTTTGAGGCTGCTTTTACAGGCTCCACCATAAACGATGGAGGCGTAATCAAGTTTCGAACGGATGAGAGATCTGTATAAGTGGAGTAGGGTAGTTTGGTCTCCTCCCCACTTTGAATTGGAAACAAATCAAGTGCTTTCAGGTATTTAGTTGCAAGTGATCTAATATGTGGTAAAAACGTTAAATGTGAATCAAAGATTAGACTAAAACAATTGGCTTCCTTCACACCTTTAATGGGCGTGCCATCTAGAGACAGTTCAGGGTCTTTATGTGGTTTGTATTTACAACAAAAATGTATGTAGTTAGTTTTCGATTTGGAAAATTTAAAGCCGTTTTCAAGACACCATATGCATTTATTAATCTTGTTTAAACACAACTGCAAGTGCCGTTCAATGGTAAGCATATTTTTACCACGACAAGAAATATTAAAATCATCCACAAATAACGATCCATCAATTGAATCGTTTAAAACTTTTGATACACTGTTGATCCTGATGCTAAAAAGCGTGACTGACAAAATACTGCCTTGTGGAACACCCTGATCCTGATTGTAATGATCAGACACGGTAGAACCCACACGGACCTGGAATTGTCTGTCATTTAAAAATTTGGCAATAAATTCAGGCAAACGACCTGGCAACCCAAAGTAAAGTAAATCTCTAAGAATGCCATATTTCCAGGTTGTGTCAAAAAAGACAGACACAGCATGTTGTTTATTAATTAGTGCGTTTTTCACAAATGATTCTAAACGCACTAAGTGATCGACAGTACTTCTGTTTTACGGAAAGCACACTGTATATCTTTGATAAGATTATTTGTTTCCAAGTACCAAACAAGTCGATTATTTATCATGCGTTCCATGGTCTTGCAAACACAGCTAGTTAATGAAATCGGTCGATAATTGGATTGATCCGTATGATCACGTCCAGGTTTAGGTATTGGTACTACTGTGGCGTCACGCCATGAAGGAGGAAAGTTACCTGATGTCCAAATAACATCACAAATATTTATTTTAGAGAGTTTCCAGACAGTATTCTGGTAAATGTTTCAGGAGTTGATAATGTATGTTATCAGCTCCGGTAGCAGTATCATGAGCTTGATCAAGTTCAGTATGGAGCTCATAAATAGAAAAGGTTTCATTATAATCTTCCCCATTATCTGAGTTGAAATTAATAATTTGTTTTCTTGTTGTTTTTGATACTGCTGGAATTTAGGGACATAATTAGAAGAGGAAGAATGTTTAGCAAGGGTTTACCCAGTTGATTTGCTATATCTGATTTTTCGGTAAGTACTTGATCTCCATGTTTAAGATGATGGACACTAGATTTAGTACGCTTACCTTTAATTTTCTGGACCATGTTCCATAGCTTGGACATGGGTGTCCGAGAATTTATGTTAGATGCATAATTTTGCCAAGATTGGCGTTTGTTCTGTTTAAATGTACGCCGTGCTTTAGCATTTAAAATTTTAAATATATTTAAATTATGCAACATAGGATGGCGACGGAAATAATGTTCTGCTTTTTTCCTTTCCTTCCAAGCTTGTATGCATTCATCGTTGAACCATGGTTTTCGAATATGTGGAACTGCAGACGAATTCGGTATACACTCATCAGCTATGGAATTCAGTTCATCAGAAGAAAACATTTAATAGCATCAGGAACATCAATAAAGCGTTCAGGTGTAAGTTTTCCAGCACACAGTGTTTCATAGAAAGCCCAGTTAGCCTTTTCAAAATTCCGCTTTGATGATGGAGGAACATCAGATGGAGTTATAGATTGTAGTATAGTAGGAAAATGGTCACTTCCATAGAGGTCATCGTGGTCGGACCATTCGAATTCATTAAGTAGTTCTGAATTTCTGAGTGACAAGCCGAGAGCAGAATAAGTCCCTGTACCAGGGTGTACATGTGTGTTGGAACCATCATATTAAAAACATAAATCATTGTCAGAACAAAAATCCTCCAAATATTTGGCTTTAGCGTTAGTAGTCCATGAGGACTTTCAGTACCTTTGCTACCTGCATGGACTCTAGTTGGATTTCCATCAATTTAGACACATCTAGTCAAATATTAAAAATACACATATGCTACGATTAAGAACGGTGGAAAGTTTAAATTTACTGTGAATGTGTTTGGACTTACAAACCCTCTCAGGAGGACAATAATCTTACAATCTTTCAACCCCCTTTGAGGGTACGTCTAATGTTTCTAACATAACCTGCAATGCCCTGTATGCCTTTTGATACAGCAAAAGGCTGTTATGGAGTTTTGTCAGTGGTCTGAATTACAATAAAGCGTGGCCAGTCGTCAATGGATGTGGACGGTCCTTGGTCGTCAACACCAGGATCAGTAGTATCAAGAGAACGTTTTGTTTTCTTGAGGTGAGTTTCATAAGCCATGGTAAATTTATATTGTTTCATCGTCGGAGCTCCCCACCCCCTACAGAGTATCACAAGGACAATGCTAACTGTAGGCGGGTTTCCGGCCTGCAGGACCAAGGATACCCAGATGATATACTCAAGCAGAATAATACAAAAGTAATTATTCCACCTGATTGGCACATGAGCCACTGCCTTCTGGACATAAGACCCTTGGCAAGTTTCGAAATTGGAATTGTAGAATCAAAATACAAATGAATCATCATGAAGCCAAGGCAAAACTTTAAATAATGTGTCTCCAGATGTTCTGCCATTCACAATAAGTAAACACAACTTTAATAATAGAATTCCACACCTGTAACTTTCTGACCTCTGTGATAACTGCCAGTGACAAACAGTTTTCCCAAATCACTTAATTGGTTATCACTATGGTCTTCAATAATTAAGTCATCCTGGGATGCAGTTCGAGCATTGATGTCCCTGAAAATGACAATACATGCTTACTGATTGTACTAAGTTTCCACCCAGGATGACGACTGTGGCCTCTGACGTTAGTTTCATGAACACACAGTTACTCTAAGTGTCTCAAACACTTAGTGGTTAGTTCCACTGGAGAGTGACGGGTTCGTTGGTAGATGACCAGATAGTGGTCATGTGAATGCGTACACGTACCTAGTTGCTAGTAGAACAACGTGCAGCAAAACTTGAACAAAGTGTGACTACGTGTTCCAGTCCACCCAGTTGTGAATGAGACGTTTGTATGGGAAAACTATACTCGGTACGCCTAGTGATTGCAAGAGTTGGATGATACCCATGGAGGTGAGATTGGAAATATTTTGTGTCCTTGAGACGGACTTCCAATAATCGAGGGGAAACGTGCTTTGAGCATGCATGTGGGATCCACTATAGCGCTATACATGTATATATACCCATGTGATATGAGGATAATAACATGAAATGTATACTCATTAAATATGTATTTAATCTTTTCAATATTATGTTGCCAAGCTTCAACCAGACATATGATATGGCTTTTTGGCTAGAACATCGATAAACAATATAATTTGTGATTACGATACACGTCCAGAACATCAGAGTTGAACTAAGAGTAGCTCTAAATTGATGAGCGATGTCCTGAAAATAACTGCCTACAATCAGTAGTGTGTCTCTAGTTGTTGAGCCTGTGGTCTACTGCAAACCCTGCATGATGTTACTGCTGAGTTCAAGTAACGGCATGCAGGCTGTTGTAACATCAACTGTGTACCTCATGGTTGTACTGTCCACTTACAGCACAAAGGAATGTGGACTTCAGTTGACAAAGAAGATGGGGAAGAGATCTGTCATACTTAGAAACATTGACATGAAGTTGTGTCAAACTGAGTGTATTGAAGATTCCTTCACATTTTCATGCTGTCGTTTGCGTGATGAAGCCGACAAGACTGTGACGATGGGAGGATCCCGTGCCCGGAATCACCAGGATGTAAGATATGTTTACTTTATGTAGATGAATGTAGAGTCGGTGAGTTGACATGTAGAATCAAATTCGCAATGTTTCAGGCATTCCGACATGGTATAAAGCCGGTCAGGTGACCGCCAGCTACTGTATGGTACATCATCACGCAAGACAATGCAGACCAACACTGTTTTTGATTACTGCATGGGCAACAGCTGGATTTACATTAACCCTTCAGATGTCATGTCAAATAGTCATGGCACCCGTGAACGGCCACCTCCTCTTGGCGGGTGCTGGGTAACGCCAAGAGCCATTCAAACCCCCGTGTGGACCCGGGTCATCTAGGTCCATAGCACCCCACTGCTGGTTGCAAGGAGCGGCCGAATTGGGCAACCTGTTTGCCGTGGGTTGCGTCCCGTGTCGGTGGAGGACTGGTCACGCCAAGCCCTGTGTGTATGGACTATATTTATTTGTCATTACACAAATTGGATTTGTAAATGTTAACCTTTTGGTCTTGGGAAAATTGTTCATATAAGATGTTTATATTTTTGAACTATGATGTTTTGCGCTTTGCCTAGAGTCCTATGCCAGAAGGCGGTGGCTCATGGGTCAATCTGGTGGATTGTTATTTGTAACTCTTCTGCCGGAGTATATCATCAGAGTATCCGTGGTGCTGCAAGCTGGAGACCCGCTTGCTATAACATTGTCCCTGTGATACTCCATGGTGGGTGGGGAGCTCGGATGATGCGTTTAGAATCATTTGTGAAAAACGCACTAATTAATAAACAACATACTGTGTCTATCTTTTTTGATCTAGAAAAAGCATATGACACAACCTGGAAACATGGTATTTTAAGAGTGTGTGTGTGTGAGTTAAATTTTATCGTCACATCGGCAATATTGCAGCCATATCGTGATGGAAACAAGTAAGAATGACATTGTAGAATGAAAGAATATAAGAAACTAAAACCCTGTTGACGGAGAACAGTAAAACCACTAGTATATATCACAGATATTCATCTAAGACTAGTAACTAGTTATAAAACAGTTTAATTATAGAGGACAATACAACATGAAAATGGCCTATAGATTGCCAACAACTGACGGTAGATCACCACACTAGGGACCATGGGGACTTACATTACTTTAGCTACCTGCATGGTTCCTAGCTGGATTTACACCATCCCCTCAGTTGTTAGTAATTTGGGCACGTCTAGCCATGCATTTAAAAGGACACATATATATTACGATTAAAGTAGCAGAGAGTTTGAATTTATTTGGAATGGTTGTGGACTTACGTACCCTCTCAGGAGGACAATAATTTTACACTCCTTTAAACCCCCTCGAAGATAGAGCCACTAACAATCTTTGTTATCAATTTAAACCTCCGATCATAAAATATTTATCTATTTACAAATCCGTTAGCAAATTCTTTTAAAAATGCAAAAATTAAACGAGAACTTATGTTACTAAAAAGATCTTTCATAGTTGGTGATTTGAAATATTTATCCCTTGTGATGGAATATTCGACACAGTCAAGCAAGACATGCTTGACTGTGATTATTTCATCACAAGGGATACAAAATGGAGGATCCTCACCTTTCAATAAATATTCATGAGTATATCTCGTATGGCCAATACGACATCGCCGCATGATGACCTCTTCAAATCTTGACTGGCAACCCAAATAGGTATAACCAATAGAAGGTTTTATTGCATGTAATTTATTAACGCCCACCTGGGTGTCCCACTTCTTCTGCATCAGATATATGCAGATATAAGATCTAATGGAAGCTTTATAATCAGTGTATGGAATAAGAAGTGGTGTCACAGATTTGTTGAGAGCTGTCTTGGCAGCAAGATCAGCCATTGTGTTCCCGGAAATGCCTACGTGGCTGGGTAACCAACAAAAGGCGATGTCGTATTGGCCAGTAGCAAGATCATTATGCAATTCAATAATTTCAATTACAAGTGGATGTTTGCAAGAAATATTTTGATGAGCCTGAAGGCAAGAAAGAGAATCTGAATAGATTATATACTATGTATGTTTATAGTGTCTTTTAATATACTTAAGAGCCATTAAGATGACGTTGGCTTCAGCAGTAAAAATAGAGCTGTTATCTGGGAATCTAGAAGATATTGTTCTGGATCCAGTGACACTGGCACAAGCAACTGCGCCACCGTCCTTGGACCCATCTGTAAATAAGGATTTATATGCCTTATATTTAGTATGTAATTGATTAAATTGTTGTTTATATTGTAGTTCATTCGTGTCTGATTTTTTAAATGTGGTCAATGTTAGGTCCATTTGGGGCCTAACCAACTGCCAAGGAGGAGAAGAAAGAAGACGGGAAGGAGCTATAGTATCCAGATCAATGCCGGCAGCAACAATAAGTGGTTTTATTCTTAAACCAAGAGGTGGAACAAGACATTTCTTATTGTATAAATCCTCATAAAGAGGATTGAAAACACAATTATTAACAAAAGTTAAATGTGAGTCGAAAGTCAGACCTAAGAACTTGGCCTCCTTGACAACTTTGATGGGAGTGCCATTTAAGAAGAGTTCTGGGTCCTTGTGGGGTTTATATTTGCGGCAGAAATGTATACAATTGGTTTTTGATTTAGAAAATTTAAAGCCGTTTTCAAGACACCATTTGTTTATTTTGTTTAAGCACAGTTGCAATTGCCGTTCAATAGTATGCATATTTTTCCCACGACAAGAAATATAAAAATCATCAACAAAAAGTGATCCATCAATCGAATCATTTAAAACCTTAGATAAACTGTTGATTTTAATGCTAAATAAAGTGACAGACAAAATACTGTCTTGTGGGACACCCTGATCCTGATGGTAATGATCAGACAGGGTAGAATCCACTCGGACTTGAAACTGCCTGTCAGTTAAAAACTGTGATATAAACTGAGGCATACGGCCCCTTAACCCTAAGTCATGTAAGTCTTTTAAGATGCCGTGCTTCCAGGTGGTATCATAAGCCTTTTCTAAATCGAAAAAGATCGACACTGCATGTTGCTTGCTGCTAAAGGCATTCTTGACAAATGACTCCAGTGGAACTAAATGGTCAACGGTACTGCAATTTTTACAAAAAACACATTGGATACTTGTGATTAAATTATCAGATTCCAGGTACCAAGTTAATCTGTTATTGACCATGCGTTCCATGGTTTTGCAAACACAGCTAGTCAAAGAAATGGGCCTATAATTTGATGGATCGGTTTGGTCACGTCCAGGTTTGGGAATAGGTATAACTATGGCATCACGCCAGGATGGAGGAAATTTACCTGATGTCCAAATGTCATCGGAAATATTCAATAGTGTCTCTAAACAGGATTCTGGTAAGTGTTTTAGGAGCTGATAATGTATACCATCAGTTCCTGTAGCAGTATTATGGGATTGGTAGAGAGCAGTATGAAGCTCATGAATAGAAAAGATTTCGTTATAATCTTCCCCGTTATCTGAATGAAAATTAAGAATTGTCTTTTCCTGCTGGTTCTGGTATGTTTGAAATTGAGGAATATAGTTAGCTGAGGAAGAATGTTTCGCAAGTGTTTCACCCAGTTTATTTACGATATCAGATTTATCCGTCAGCAGTTCATCTCCACATTTGAGATGGTGTATGCTTGAGTTGCTACCCTTACCTTTAATTTTCTGGATCATGTTCCATACCTTTGACATTGGCGTTCGTGAATTTATCTTCGAGACATAATTTCGCCATGATTGGCGCTTGCTTTGCTTAAAAGTACGCCGGGCTTTTGCATTGGGTATTTTAAATTTATTCAAATTATGGACCATTGGATGATGACAGAAATATTGCTCAGCCTTCTTCAGTGCCCTCCTAGCTTGTTTGCAGTCTGCAGTAAACCAAGGTTAACATATGTGGGGAATGATAGAGGATTTCGGAATACATTCATCAGCTATTTTGTGAAGGCTGTGGGAAAAGAGCTGTATAGAGTCGGGAACATCAATGAAATCATCTGGCGTTAGCTTTTCTGAACAAAGAGCTTCATAGCGAGCCCAGTCTGCTTTAGCAAAATTCCATCTCGAAGACGGAGGAACATCAGATGGTGTAATTGACTTTAATACAGTAGGAAAATGATCGCTACCACAGAGGTCATCATGAACTGACCATTCGAATTCATTGAGTAAATTGGAATCAACAGCTGATAGGTCCAAGCATGAATACGAGCCAGTTCCAGGGTGTAGATAGGTTTTAGTACCAACGTTAAAAAGGCATAAATTATTATTTGAGAAAAAATCTTCAAGTAATTTTCCTTTTGCATTAGTGTCATTACCGCCCCAAAGTGGGTTATGACCGTTCAAATCACCCATTATATCA
Source organism: Haliotis asinina (assembly GCF_037392515.1). NCBI lineage: Eukaryota > Metazoa > Mollusca > Gastropoda > Lepetellida > Haliotidae > Haliotis > Haliotis asinina. The sequence continues at coordinate 49,959,268 of NC_090280.1, read as the reverse complement.
ACACAGGTAGCAAATATTGCCAAACAGAATAAAAGTCAGGTTGGTTCAGACCCTACATTTATTTGATGACAATTTGAACCTGGAGGTCAATAGTGCCAGACTGGCCCATGAGCCACCACCTTCTGGCATAGGACTCTAGGCAGTTCAACCAATAAATAGTGTATATATTTGACATAGAAAAGGCCAATACCCAATAACAGTTAAATGTGCAAAATACAGTCACCATGCACAGGGTTTGGCATGACCAGCCGATTGATAGAATCGGGCCGATTCTACCACCCGTCTAGGTGAAGTAAGGGTCGAAGTGGTGAGGTGAGCAATAGGAGCGCTCTTCCAGGCTCCTGCTGCCCTCAACCACCAGACTACCGTCCTCCACCGACACGGGACGCAACCCACGGCAAACGGCTTGGTGGACCAAATATCCCCCCGGGTCCACAACGGGGGTGTCGGCGAGCTCTTCGCGTTACCCAGCACCCACCACGAGGAGGTGGCTCGCCACGGGCGCCCTCGTGAGTATACCTCGTATGGCCAATGCACAAGGCAGTATTTTGTCTGTCACACTCTTTAGTATAAAGATAAATAGTTGATCAAAAGTTTTAAATGATTCAATTGATGGTTCGTTATTTGTGGATAATTTTAATATATCTTGCCGTGGAAAAATATGAATACTATAGAGCGGCAGTTGCAGTTGTGCTTAAACAAAATAAGTAAATGATGTCGTGAAAACGGCTTTACATTTTCTGAATCGAAAACTAATTGCATACATTTTTGGTGTAAATATAAACCACATAAAGACCCTGAACTATCTCTAGATGGCACTCCCATTAAAGTTGTCAAGGAGGCCAAGTTCCTGGGATTAACTTTTGACTCACACCCAACGTTTCTGCCTCATATTAAATCTCTGAAAACTAAATGCCCGAAAGAACTTGATTTGTTGAAAGTAGTATCAAATTCTAAATGGGGAGGCGATGAAGCTACTCTCCTCCATCTATATTGATCACTTGTCCGTTCTAAACTTGATTATGGCTCCATCGTATATGGTGGAGCCTGCAACAGCAACTTAAAATTATTAGTTTCTGTTCATCATCAAGGTCTAAGACTTTGTCTTGGGTCCTTTAGAACCTCTCCTGTTGACAGTCTATATGTTGAAGCCGATGAACCATCTCTTACACAACGCCGTATAAAATTATCTTTACAATATATAACAAAGCTATACTCTAACGAATCTAACCCTGCATATGATTGTGTTTTCAATCTTCTCTACGAGGACTTGTACAACAAAATGTCTTCTCTTGTTCCACCTGTCGGGCACAGAATTAAACCCTTTATTTCTTGAGCCGGCATTGGGCTGGAAAACATAGCTCCTTCCCGTCTTCTTTCTTCTCCTCCTTGGCAGATGGTTAGGCCACAAGTCGACCTAACATTAACTGCATTTAAAAAATCAGAAACTAATGAATTACAATACAAACAAAAATATAATCAATTAAAAGATAAATATAGCAATTATAAATCCTTATTTACAGATGGGTCTAAGGACGGTGACGCAGTTGCTTGTGCCACTGTCATTGGATCCAGAACAATATCTTCTAGATTATCAGATGATAGTTCTATTTTTACAGCAGAAGCTAACGCCATATTAACAGCTCTTAAATATATTCAAAGACATCCTAAACATAAACAGTACATAATCTATTCCGACTCTCTTTCTTGCCTTCAGGCTATTAAAAACCTAGCATGTAAACATCCACTTTTAATAGAAATTATTGAACTTTATAACTATCTTGCGACTGGCCAATACGACAACGTCTTCTGTTGGTTACCCAGCCATGTTGGAATCTCTAGTAATACTTTGGCTGACCTTGCTGCTAAACAAATCTGTGAAACCACTTCATATTCCCTATACTGATTATAAAGCTACAGTTAGATCTTACATCCGTGACCTGATGCAGAAGAAGTGGGACACCCAAGTAGGTATCAATAAATTACATGCAATAACACCATTTGTTGGTTACACCTACTTGGGTTGTCGGTCCAGATTTGAAGCGGTCATTATACGACGATGTCGTATTGGCCACACTAGGTATAAGCATGAATATATTTTGAAAGGTGAGGCTCCTCCGTTCTGCATCCCATGTGATGAAATCATCAAGGTGAAGCATGTCTTGACTGTGTTGAATATTCCATCACAAGGGACAATTATTTTAAATGAAGAACTATGAAGGACCTTGTTAGTAACGTACGTTTTCATTTAATTATTGCATTTTTAAAAGAATTGAATTGACATGTAAATAAATAAGTATGTTATGATTGAAAGTTGAATTAGCAGCTAAGATTGTTAGTGGCTGTATCCTCGAAGGGGGTTGAAGTACTGTAAAATTATTGTCCTCCTGAGAGGGTACGTAAGTCCCCAAACGGTTTAAGTCAGATTGAATCTTCCACTTTTTTAATCGTAGAATATGTGTCATTTTAATTTGTGGCTAATCTTGCATACAGTCGCCAACAGCTGAGGGGATGGTGTAAATCCAGCCAGGGATCATGCAGGTAGCAGAGGTACTGTAAGTCCCCGACACGATGTGGCTGCAATATTGCCGATGTGACGTTAAATATGAACTCACTCACTCACTCACTCAAATAGTCATGAATGCAAATAACACATATTAACTTGAATTAAATGAAGTAGTTCGTCAAAATTTATTATGGAAGTGTCTTGACTTCAGGAGGACAATGTTTTTATGACAACACTTGAACTCCCCTTGAGGGTACAATCACTCAGTTGCTAATTTAAATTACCAATGATAAAACAACATATATAAAATATATTAATCATTCGTTGTTTAGCAATTGTAAAATGTGTTTTAAAACCTCAACAATAAGATTATAATTAACATTGGTAAAAAGATCCTTCACTGTTTCTACACTGAAGTTTTGACATGCTTGACTGTGCGTCTTACATCACAAGGGGCACATATTTAGAGGATTCTCAACATACTGCAAAGGTACATCAACTCCCGATGCTTTAACAGAAGGTAGTGTTAGTATATACACCACAACGTCGCATTCGTTGCAATGAAGAAGTTGACTATCCATAGAACGTAGTTTCCTTCATTTTAAAACTTTGATTCAGACTGAAGCAAACGCCTTGAAGTTCCAAAATAATGAAAATCTTTTCAAATCCCAAACGTGACTGTTTTTCTTAACTGAACTAGTTTCTTGAACTACTGCCCAGAAAAAGCATACAGTGTGTTTGACCAAACTTGAAAACAAAACAAACTGTTTAATTTCAATAGAGTATTCAATTCCTCAGCAAATGGGCACAATCTTATTCTATCTTAACTTGGAAATACAGTCTGACTGACACCGAAAGACACGAGGTATCATACCCTGAACTTTTACACAAATCAATGATTAATGGAAAAAATGTGATGAGGTATTAAATCAATAGTGAGTGTGACCGCCATTGGCTTCAATAAACGCCAAAAAAGACGATGGCGAATGGGTGGTTTGGTTGGTTGATTCTGTCGGAATCATTATTCCAGTTGTTGTGACAGGTAGTTGCCGATTCAGGTAGTAACGTTAGTGTTGCTCCATGAAGCCTTGTGATATCGTGTTGGTAGACCGCAACTCCACAGTGACCGTGAGTGAGTGAGTTAATATCACATCGCCAGTATTTCAGCCATATCGTGACGAGAACATTTAACACCGAAATGCATGCATGCATGTATGTATGTATGTATGTATGTATGTATGTATGTATGTATGTATGTATGTATGTATGTATGTATGTATGTATGTATGTATGTATGTATGTATGTATGTATGTATGTACGTACGTACGTATGTATGTAAAAACCTGTCAACGAAGGACACTAAAACAGCTAGAATATCTCAAATGAAGTAAAACTAGCGTGGAAAGTAAAAAAAAAACTAATGTCACTATTCGGACAATACAATATAAAACAGGCTAATATAGATCGCTAACAACTGAAGGTAGATCACCATACTAGAGACCATGGGGACAGTACTTTTGCTACCTGCATGGACCCTAGTTGGATTTCTATCATCCCCTCAGCCGTTAGTAATATAGACACATCTAGCCAAAAATTAAAAATACACATATGCTACGATTAAGAACGGTGGAAAGTTTAAATTTACTTTGAATGTGTTTTGACTTACATGCCCTCTCAGGAGGACAATAATCTTACAATACTTCAACCCCCTTTGAGGGTACAGCCACTAACAATTCAAGTTACTAATCCAAAAATTAAAATGCAAGTATCTACAGAACATAATAATCAAAATTTAGTAATGAAATCAATTTCTTTTAAAAATCCAATAATTAAATCAGAACTGTGTTAAAAAGTTCCTTTATTGTTTTAACTGTAAAATACTTGTCCCTTGTGATGGAGAATGCAACACAGTCAAACCTGACCGTGACTCTCTCATCAGAAGGGATACAAAACGCAGGATCCTCACCTTTCAATAGGTACGCATGAGTATATTGTATATGGCAAATACGACACCGTCGCAAAATAAACTCTTCAAATCTGGACTGACAGCTTAAGTAGGTGTAACCAATATACGGTTTATTTCATGTGATTTATTTTTCCCTATTTAAGTGCCCCACTTCTTTTGCTCTAATGCTAGCTTTGTAATCAGAGTATGGAATAAAAAGTGATGTAACAGATTTGTTGAGTGCTGCCTTGGCAGCAAGATCTGCCATTGTGTTACCAGAAATCCCTCCGTGGCTGGGTAATCAGCAGAAGACAATGTCGTATTGGCCAGTAGCAAGATTATTATACAACTCAACAATTTCTATTAAAAGTGGATGTTTACAAGAAACAATTTTAATAGCCTGAAGGCAAGAATGAGAGTCGGAATAGATTATATACTGTTTATGTTTAGGGTGTCTTTGAACATATTTAAGAGCCGTTAATATGGCGTTTGCTTCTGCTGTAAAAATAGAACTGTTGTATGGAATGTACGCCACCGTCCTTGGATCCATCTGTAAATAAGGATTTATAATTGCTATATTGCTTTTTTAAATTGGTGATATTCTTGTTTATATTGTACGTCATTAGTTTCTGACGTTTTAAATGTGGTCAATTTTAGATAGACTTGTGGCCTAACCAGTTGCCAAGGAGAAGAAGAAAGAAGACTGGAGAGAGGTATGTTTTCCAGCTTAATGCCAGCCGAAGAAATAAAGGGTTTAATGCTGTGCCCTAGAGGTGGAACAAGAGACGCCTTCTTGTTGTATAAATCCCCATAAAGGAGGTTGAAAACACAGTCATATGCAGGGATAGATTCCTTAGAATATAATTTATTAATGTATTGTAAAGACAATTTTATACGACGTTGTGTAACTGTCAATAGGTGAATTTCTAAAAGACGCAAGACAAAGTCTTAAACCTTGGTGATGGCCAGATTCATGAAGTTTAAGGTTGCTTTTGCGGGCTCCACCATATACAATGGAGCCATAAATCAAGTTTTGAACGGATCAGTGATTGATATAGGTGGAAGGGGGTCGCTTGATCCCCGCCCCACTTTTAGTTGGAAACAACTTTCAACAAGTCAAGAGCATTCAGGCATTTAGTTTTAAGGGATTTAATATGGGGCAGAAAGGTCAAATGTGAATCAAATATGAGTCCCAAGAACTTAGCCTCCTTCACAACTTTCATAGGGGTGCCACTTAGAAATAGTTCTGGGTCTTTATGAGGTTTATGTTTACAACAGAAGTGTATACAATTGGTTTTTGGTTTTGAAAATTTGAAGCCGTTTTCAAGACACCATTTATCTATTTTGTTTAAACACAACTGTAGTTGGCGTTCAATAGTATGCATATTTTTACCCCGGCAAGAAATATTAAAATCATCCACAAAAAAAGATCCATCAATTGAATCGTTGAAAACTTTTGATAAACTGTTTACCTTTATACTAAATAGTGTGACTGACAAAATACTGCCTTGTGGAACACCCTGATCCTGATTGTAATAATCAGACAGGGTAGAACCCACACGGACTTGAAATTGTCTATTTAAAAATTTGGCTATGAATTCAGGCAAACGACCTCGCAAATCGAAATCATGTAAATCTCTCAGAATGCCATACTTCCAGGTTGTGTCATATGCCTTCTCAAGATAAAAAAAGATAGTGAGTGAGTGAGTGAGTTAATATTTAACGTCACATCGGCAATATCGCAGCCATATCGTGACGAGAACATATATGACAAAAAAGAATACATATGGATATTATGAAGAACCTGCCTACGAAGGACAGTAAAACCACTAGATTATCACAATTAGTATTAAAACTAGCGTGGAAACTTAAAAAATGATAGTATCATTATTTGGACAGTACAATATAAAAACAGGCTATAGATCGCCAACAACAAAGGGTAGATCACCAAACCAGGGACCATGGGGACTTACAGTACCTCTGCTACCTGCATGATCCCTGGCTGGATTTACACCATCCCCTCAGCTGTTGGCGACTGTATGCAAGATTAGCCACAAATTAAAATGACACATATTCTACGATTAAAAAAGTGGAAGATTCAATCTGACTTAAACCGTTTTGGGACTTACGTACCCTCTCAGGAGGACAATAATTTTACGGTACTTCAAGCCCCTTCGAGGATACAACCACTAACAATTTAACTGCTAATTGAACTTCCAATCATCAAATACTTATTTATTTACATGTCAGTCAATATATTCAATTCTTTTAAAAATGCAATAATTAAATGAGAACGTACGTTACTAACAAGGTCCTTCATAGTTCTTGATTTAAAATAATTGTCCCTTGTGATGGAATATTCAACACAGTCAAGTAAGACATGCTTGACTGTGATGATTTCATCACAAGGGATGCAGAACGGAGGAGCCTCACCTTTCAAAAGATATTCATGCGTATACCTAGTATGGCCAATACGACATCGTCGTAGTATGACCTCTTCAAATCTGGACTGACAACCCAAGTAGGTGTAACCAACAATTGGTTTTATTGCATGTAATTTATTGATACCTACTTGAGTGTCCCACTTCTTCTGCATCAGATCACGGATGTAAGATCTAACTGTAGCTTTATAAGCAGTATAGGGAATATGAAGTGGTGTCACAGATTTGTTGAGAGCTGCCTTAGCAGCAAGGTCAGCCAAAGTGTTACCAGAGATTCCACCATGGCTGGGTAACCAACAGAAGACGATGTCGTATTGGCCAGTCGCAAGAGAGTTATAAAGTTCAATAATTTCTATTAAAAGTGGATGTTTACATGCTAGGTTTTTAATAGCCTGAAGGCAAGAAAGAGAGTCGGAATAGATTATGTACTGTTTATGTTTAGGATGTCTTTGAATATATTTAAGAGCTGTTAATATGGCGTTAGCTTCTGCTGTAAAAATAGAACTATTATCTGGTAATCTGGAAGATATTGTTCTGGATCCAATGACAGTAGCACAAGCAACTGCGTCACCGTCCTTAGACCCATCTGTAAATAAGGATTTATAATTGCTATATTTATGTTTAAACTGATGATATTCTTGTTTCTATTGTAATTCATTCGTTTCTGATTTTTTAAATGTAGTTAATGTTAGGTCGACTTGTGGCCTAACCATCTGCCAAGGCTGAGAAGAAAGAAGACGGGAAGGAGCTATGTTTTCCAGCTCAATGCCAGCCGAAGAAAGAAAGGTTTAATTCTGTGCCCGACAGGTGGAACAAGAGAAGACATTTTGTTGTACAAGTCCTCGTAGAGAAGATTGAAAACACAGTTATATGCAGGGTTAGATTCGTTAGAGTATAGCTTTGTTATATATTGTAAAGATAATTTTATACGGCGTTGTGTAAGAGATGGTTCATCGGCTTCAACATACAGACTGTCAACAGGAGAGGTTCTAAAGGACCCAAGACAAAGTCTTAGACCTTGATGATGAACAGAAACTAATAATTTTAAGTTGCTGTTGCAGGCTCCACCATATACGATGGAGCCATAATCAAGTTTAGAACGGACAAGTGATCGATATAGATGGAGGAGGGTAGCTTGATCCCCTCCCCATTTAGAATTTGATACCATTTTGAACAAATCAAGTGGTTTCAGGCATTTAGTTTTCAGAGATTTAATATGAGGCAGAAACGTTGGGTGTGAGTGAAACATTAATCCCAGGAACTTGGCCTCCTTGACAACTTTAATGGGAGTGCCATCTAGAGATAGTTCAGGGTCTTTATGTGGTTTATATTTACACCAAAGATGTATGCAATTAGTTTTGGATTTGAAAAATTTAAACCGTTTTCAAGACACCATTTGTCCACTTTGTTTAAGCACAACTGCAACTGCCGCTCTATGGTATTCATATTTTTACCACGACAAGAAATATTAAAATCATCCACAAAGAACGAATCATCAATAGAATCATTTAAAACTTTCAATAAACTATTTATCTTTATACTAAAAAGTGTGACAGATAAAATACTGCCTTGTGGAACACCCTGATCCTGATTGTAATGATCAGACAGGGTAGAACCCACACGGACCTGAAATTGTCTATCATTTAAAAAGTTGGCTATGAATAGCGGCAAATGACCTCGGAAACCGAAGTCATGTAAGTCTCTTAAAATACCATGTTTCCAAGTTGTGTCATATGCTTTTTCTAAATCAAAAAAGATAGACACTGCGTGTTGTTTTTTAATTAGTGCGTTTTTAACAAATGATTCCAAACGCACTAGGTGATCGACAGTACTTCTATTCTTACGGATACCACATTGTGTATCAGTGATAAGGTTGCTAGTTTCCAAGTACCAAACAAGTCGATTATTTATCATGCGTTCCATGGTCTTGCAAACACAGCTAGTCAGTGAAATAGGTCGATAATTAGACGGATCAGTATGATCACGTCCAGGTTTAGGTATTGGTACTACTATAGCGTCATGCCATGAAGACGGAAATTTACCTGAAGTCCAAATATCGTCAAAAATAGATAAGAGTTCCTCTAAACAGGACTCTGGTAAGTGCTTCAGGAGCTGATAATGGATGTTATCAGCTCCAGTAGCAGTGTCATGAGCTTGATCAAGAGCAGAATGGAGTTCATGAATAGAAAATGTTTCATTATAATCTTCCCCATTATCTGAGTTGAATTGAGTGAGTGAGTGAGTTAATATTTAACGTCACATCGGCAATATCTCAGCCATATCGTGACGAGAACATTTAATACTAAAATGAAATATATGTCTATTATAAAACCTGTCAGCGAAGGACAGTAAAACAACTAGGATATCACAGAGTAGAATATAAAGCTAGTAACTATACCTAAAACAATTTATCTATACAGGACAATACAATGTAAAAATGGGCTATAGATTGCTAACAACTGAAGGTAGATGACCATACTAGGAACCATGGGGACTTACAGTACCTTTGCTACCTGCATGGACCCTAGCTGGATTTACATCATTCCCTCAGCCGTCAGCAATTTGTGAAATCTAGCCATACAGTAAAAAGACGCATATTCTACGATTAAAAACCTGGAAATTTAGAATTGACTTTGACTGTTTGAGGACTTACGTACCCTCTCAGGAGGACAATAATTTTACAATACTTCAACCCCCTTTGAGGGTACAGCCACCAACAATTCTAGTTACAAATCTAAACAAACAATAATTAAAATACATCTATTTACAGAACACGTTATTCAAAATTCTACCAAAAAATCAATTTCTTTTAAAAAACCAACGATTAAATGAGAATTAATGTTAGTAAAAAGATCCTTTATAGTTTTGACATTAAAATATTTATCCCTTGTGATGGATAATTCGACACAGTCAAGCAGAATATGCTTGACCGTGACTCTCTCATCACAAGGGATACAAAACAGATGATCCTCACTTTTCAATAGGCATGCATGAGTATATCGTGTGTGGCCAATACGACATCGTCTTAAAATAACCTCTTCAAATCTGGACTGACAGCCCAAGTAGGTGTAACCAATATACGGTTTTATTTCATGTAATTTATTTATACCTACTTGGGTGTCCCACTTCTTCTGCATCAGATCACGGATGTAAGTTCTAATGCTAGCTTTGTAATCAGTGTAGGGAATAAGAAGTAGTGTCACAGATTTGTTGAGCGCTGCCTTGGCAGCAAGATCAGTCATTGCGTTACCGGAAATACCTACGTGGCTGGGTAACCAACAGACTACGATGTCGTATTGGCCAGTAGCAAGATTATTATACGATTCAATAATTTCTATTAAAAGTGGATGTTTACAAAAAATATTTTTAATCGCCTGAAGGCAAGAAAGAGAGTCTGAATAGATTATATATTGTTTACGTTTAGGGTGTCTCTGAATATACCTAAGAGCTGTCAATATGGCGTTTGCTACTGCAGTAAAAATAGAACTGTTATCTGGAATTCTAGAAGATATTGCTCTGGATCCAATGACAGTGGCACAAGCCACTGCGCCTGCGCCACCGTCCTTGGATCCATCCGTAAATAAGGGTTTGTAATTGCTATATTTATGTTTTAATTGATGATATTCTTGTTTATATTGTAAGTCATTTGTTTCTGATTTTTTAAATGATGTTAATGTTAGGTCAACTTGTGGTCTAACCAATTGCCAAGGAGGAGAAGAAAGAAGACGGAAAGGAGCGATGGTTTCCACCTCAATGCCGGCCGAAGAAAGAAAGGGTTTAATTCTGTGTCCGAGAGGTGGAACAAGAGAACACTTTTTGTTGTATAAATCCTCGTAGAGAGGATTGAAAACACAGTTATATGCCGGGTTAGATTTGTTAGAGTATAGTTTTGTAGCATATTGTAAAGATAATTTTATACGTCGCTGAGTGAGAGATGGCTCATCTGTCTCGATATAGAGACTGTCAATGGGAGACGTTCGAAAAGATCCAAGACATAATCTTAGACCTTGATGGGAAACATTTTGAGACTGCTTTTACAGGCTCCACCATATACAATGGAACCATAGTCAAGTTTGGAGCGAATGAGTGATCGGTATAAGTGAAGTAGGGTGGTTTGATCACCTCCCCATTTTGAATTGGAAACAACTTTTAACAAGTCGAGTGCCTTCAAACATTTAACTTTAAGGGATTTAATATGTGCAAGAACGTCAAGTGGGAGTCAAATATAAGACCCAGAAACTTGGCCTCTTTAACAACTTTAATAGGTGTGCCGTTTAGATACAGTTCAGGGTCCTTATCTGGTTTGTATTTACGGCAGAAATGTATACAGTTAGTTTTAGACTTAGAAAATTTAAAGCCGTTTTCCAAACACCATTTATTTATCTTGTTCAGACACATCTGCATTTGCCGTTCAATAGTATGCATGTTTTTACCTCGACATGAAATGTTAAAATCATCCACAAAAAGTGATCCATCAATTGAATCGTTTAAAACCTTTGATAAACTGTTTATCTTGATGCTAAAAAAAGTAACAGACAAAATACTGCCTTGTGGTACACCCTGATCCTGACTGTAATGATCAGACAGGGTAGAACCCACACGGACTTGAAATTGTCTATCATTTAAAAAGTTGGCTATAGATTGAGGCAATCGGCCTCGCAATCCGAAGTCATGTAAGTCTTTTAAAATCCCCTGTTTCCAATTGGTGTCATATGCTTTTTCTAGATCAAAAAAGATCGACACTGCATGCTGTTTATTAATTATGGCATTCTTAACAAAAGATTCTAAACGCAATGAGTGATCGACTGTACTTCTGTTTTTGCGGAAACCACACTGAATATCTGTTATTAGGTTATTTGTTTCCAAGTACCAGACAAGTCGATTATTTATCATGCGTTCCATGGTCTTGCAAACACAGCTAGTAAGTGAAATTGGCCTATAATTGGAAGGGTCCGTATGATCACGTCCAGGTTTAGGAAGGGGAACAACGATAGCATCACGCCACGACGAAGGAAATTGTCCAGATGTCCAAATATTATCAAAAATATGTAACAGCGTCTCTAAGCATGTATCTGGCAAGTGCTTCAGGAGTTGATAATGTATGTTATCAGCTCCTGAAGCAGTATCATGAGCCTGATCAAGAGCAGTGTGAAGCTCATGTAACGAAAAAGTTTCATTATAGTCTTCCCCATTATCTGAATTAAAGTTTATAGTTTTCTTTTCTTGCTGTTTTTGATATGTTTGGAACTTAGGTTCATAATTTGACGAGGAAGAATGTTTTGCCAAAGTTTCACCAAGTTTATTAGCAATATCGGTGTCATTAGTTAATAACTGGTTTCCATCTTTAAGGTGGTGAATACTAGATTTGGAGCCCTTACCTTTGATTTTTTGGATCATATTCCAGACTTTAGATATTGGTGTACGTGAATTAATGTTTGATACATATCGTTGCCAAGATTGGCGTTTTCTTTGTTTAAAAGTACGCCGTGCTTTAGGATTTACAATCTTAAATTTATTCAAATTATGCACCATGGGGTGTCGACGGAAATAGTGTTCTGCCTTTTTCCGCTCCTTTCTAGCTTGTTTACATTGATCATTGAACCATGGTTTGCGAATATGTGGAACTGGAGAGGACTTTGGTATAGAATCATGAGCAATAACATCCATTCATCACAAAAACGTTGAATAGCATCAGGAACATTATCAAAAAGTTCAGGTTTAAGCCTGTCAACACACAGAGTTTCATATAAACGCCAGTTAGCCTTTTTGAAGTTCCATCTTGATGATGGAGGAACATCAGATGGATTCACAGGTTTTAGTAATGTTGGGAAATGCTCACTCCCTCAGAGGTCATCATGAACTGACCATTCAAATTCGTTAAGAAGGCTTGAATCACAAACTGATAACTCAAGGGCTGAATATGTTCCTGTGCCAGGATGTAGATATGTGTTCGACCCATCATTGAAAATACATAAATCATTTTCGGAACAGAACTCCTCTAGTATTTTACCTTTAGCATTTGTCTCCCATAATAACACAGGGTTTCGGGAGTTGGTTATACAAATTTTGAAGTTCGGTCTTCTGAAGTGTTGAAGACGGTGAGATATATAAAGAGCATGGTGTGAGTGCAACGTGTAAAGTAAGTCTCACGACAACAGCCTGGAGACCAGTATTAAGAATAATAGGGCTCTGAATAATATTCTGGTTTATAAAGATAGAAGCTCCTCCAGTGGCCCTCTCGCCCGGGGGTGAAAAAGAATGGTAAGCATTGAAATGGCGTAGGTCAAAAGTATCCGTCTGCTTTAAATATGTCTCCTGCAGACAGACTGCTGATGGATTAAAGTCCTGGATCAATAGCTGTAAATCATTGAAATTATTTTTTAGCCCTCTGCAGTTCCACTGTATGATATTATAAGAAGAAACTATCTTTTGGGGGGATTTATTGGGGATCTACCCCGCACCTTTTTGGAGGGCGACAGGCTATGTGCCCTAGAATGGACGTTTTCAGATACGTCCATGTCCTCCAGAGATCCATATCTGTTGTGTAGCTGTATTTTCCGAACCTTTCGGGGCTCTTCCACTTTGTTTTTTTGAGGCCTCATGCTTCAGTTTACTTTTGCTTGATACAGCTGACTGAGTATCACATGACGATTTAGATTGTGAACGCGACTAAGAGGATCGCTTAAGATCAGATGAAGACTCTGCCTGCTTTTGCGAATGACTAGGAAGTGACTCCGTAGTTTGAGACGATGTGGTAGGATATAACATCTGGGTAGAATCACATTTGACCCAAGTCAAATTTGTTTGACAGCTTGTGGATAAAGTAGATAGTTTATGGTTGGATTCAGTTGATGTTTTGATTACAGAAGCATAACTGTCTGGAAGCTCAGATCTCTTGACAAGTTTTTTGGCATCCGAGAAACTGATGTTTTGTGTAAATTTAATCTTGTTAATTTCCATGTGTTCTTTCCAAATCGGGCATTCTTTTGAAAACGATGAATGGTTTCCTGAACAGTTAGTGCACTTTTTAAAGGTACTTGTACAATCTTCCGTTTTGTGTGGCTTCTCACCACAGTGAGCACACACAACGGACAATGTACAAGTATTTACGCCATGGCCGTACGTCTGGCATTTAAAACATCTGAGTGGATTGGGAATGTACATGTCAACCTTGATGTTGCAGCAACCAGCCTTCAATGATTTTGGAGCTGTCGGAGACGAAAAGGAGAAGAGATAGGTATTGGTGGGAACACTTTCATTGTTTTTACGGGTCGAAAAGCGTTTGACATAGAGCACACCTTGATCTTTCATCTCATATGCAATGTCAATTTCTGACATTTCAGCAAATAGTCGATCGCGGTCCCTGATGATGCCTTTGCTTGTATTTAAGGTCTTATGAGCAGAGACCGTAACTGGAACGCCAACGAATGATTCGGTACTCATAAGGTCGGCTGATTGCTGTCTTTTAGAGCATTCAACCAGCAGCGCACCTGAACGTAACTTTCGTATGTTTTTGCAAATGGATTCAGCTTGAAAGGTGTCTTGTCAATAGTTTCTATCACTAGAAAACGTGGCCAAAAATCAATTGATTTGGACGGTCGGATGTCATCATCAATGGGATCAGTTTCAAGAGGACATTTGGTTTTCTTAGTTGGGGTTTAGTAAGCCATGTTTAATATTTATATTTTCATCACCCGAGCTCCCCACCCACCACGGAGTATCACAAGGATAATGCTAAAAACAAGTGGGTCTCCAACTTGCAGCACCAAGGATACTCGGATGATATACTCCAGCAGAAGAGTTATAAATAACACATCCACCAGATTGGCCCATGAGCCACCGCCTTCTGAGTATAAGACTCTAGGCAAAGTTCCAAACATCACAATGAAGATCTTTAACATTTTATATAAACAAATGTGCCAAGTCCAAAAGTAACTCTTTTCCAAATTAAAAGTGTGTAATGACATAAGTCCATACACAGGGCTTGGCGTGACCAGCCGATTGATAGAATCGGGCCGATTCTACCACCCGTCTAGGTGAAGTCGGGGCCGAAGTGGTGTGTTGAGCAACAGGAACGCTGGTCCTGCTCCCATTGCCCTCAACCACCAGGATCCCCTCCTCCACCGACACAGGGACGCAACCCACGGCAAACGGGTTGGTGGACCAAATATCCCCCCGGGTCCACTGCGGGGGTGTCGGCGAGCTCTTAGCATTACCCAGCACCAACCACGAGGAGGTGGTTCGCCACGGGTGCCATCTGAGTTGAAATTAATACTTCTTTTTCTTGTTGTCTTTGATACGTTTGGAGTGAGTGAGTGAGTGAGTTAATATTTAACGTCACATCGGCAATGTCTCAGCCATATCGTGACCAGAACATTTAATTCTGAAATGAAATATATGTATAGTATAAGACTCTGTCAACGAAGGACAGTAAAACAACTAGAATATCACAGTTTGAATTAAAACTAGTGTGGAAAGTTCAAACTAATATCACTATTCGGACAATGCAATATAAAATCAGGCTATAGATTGCCAACAACCGTAGGTAGATCACCATACTAGGGACCATGGGGACTTACAGTGCCTTTGCCACCTGCATGGACCCTAGTTGAATTTACATCATCCCCTCAGCCGTTAGCAATTTAGACACATCTAGCCAAAAGTTAAAAATACACAAATACTACGATTAAGAACAATGGAAAGTTTAAATTGACTGTGAATGCTTTTGGACTTATGTGAGTGAGTGAGTGAGTTAATATTTAACGTCACATCGGCAATGTCTCAGCCATATCGTGACGAGAACATTTAATTCTGAAATGAAATATATGTATAGTATAAGACACTGCCAACGAAGGACAGTAAAACAACTAGAATATCACAGTTTGAATTAAAACTAGTGTGGAAAGTTAAAACTAATATCACTATTCGGACAATACAATATAAAATCAGGCTATAGATTGCCAACAACCGAAGGTAGATCACCATACTAGGGACCATGGGGACTTACAGTACCTTTGCTACCTGCATGGACCCTAGTTGGATTTACATCATCCCCTCAGCTGTTAGCAATTTAGACAAATCTAGCCAAAAGTTAAAAATACACAAATACTACGATTAAGAACAATCGAACGTTTAAATTGACTGTGAATGCTTTTGGACTTACGTACCCTCTCAGGAGGACAATAATTTTACAATACTTCAACCCCCTTTGAGGGTACAGCCACCAACAATTCAAGTTACTAATCCAAACTTCCAATAATTAAAATACATCTATTTACACGAAAGGTTTTCAAAATTCAACCAAAAAATCAATTTCTTTTAAAAAACCAATAATTAAATGAGACCCAACACTGGTAAAAAGATCCTTCATTGTTTTAACTGTATAATACTTATCCCTTGTGATGGAGAATTCAACACAGTCAAGCAGGATATGCTTGACTGTGACTCTCTCATCACAAGGGATACAAAACGGAGGATCCTCACCTTTCAATAGGTATGCATGAGTATATCGTGTGTGGCCAATACGACATCGTCTTAAAATAACCTCTTCAAATCTGGACTGACAGCCCAAGTAGGTGTAACCAATATACGCTTTTATTTCATGTAATTTATTTATACCTACTTGGGTGTCCCACTTCTTCTGCATCAGATCATGGATGTAAGTTCTAATGCTAGCTTTGTAATCAGTGTAAGGAATAAGAAGTGGTGTCACGGATTTGTTGAGAGCTGCCTTGGCAGCAAGATCAGCCATTGCGTTACCGGAAATACCCACGTGGCTGGGTAACCAACAGAAGACGATGTCGTATTGGCCAGTAGCAAGATTATGATACAATTCAATAATGTCAATTAAAAGTGGATGTTTACATGATAAATTTTTAATCGTCTGGAGACAAGAAAGAGAGTCTGAATAGATTATATATTGTTTACGTTTAGGGTGTCTTTGAATATATTTAAGGGCTGTTAATATGGCGTTAATAGAACTACTATCTGGTAATCTAGAAGATATTGTTCTGGATCCAATGACAGTGGCACAAGCCACAGCGCCACCATCCTTGGATCCATCTGTAAATAATGATTTATAATTGCTATATTTATGTTTTAATTGATTATATTCTTGCTTATATTGTAATTCATTAGTATCTGATTTTTTAAATGTGGTCAATGTTTGGTCTACTTGAGGCCTGACTAACTGCCAGGGAGGAGAAGAAAGAAGACGGGAGGGAGCTATCTTTTCCAGCTGAATCCCAGCAGCAGAAAGAAAAGGTTTAATTCTATGTCCCAGAGGCGGGACAAGAGAAGACTTTTTGTTGTATAAATCCTCATAAAGGGGATTGAAAACACAGTTATATGCAGGGTTAGAATGATTAGAGTATAATTTAGTAATGTATTGTAAAGCTAACTTTATACGTCGCTGCTCAAGAGAAGGTTCATCAGCCTCAACATAGAGACTGTCAATAGGTGAAGTTCTAAAAGATCCAAGAGAAAGCCTCAGACCTTGATGATGGACAGGATCAAGAAGTTTAAGATTGCTTTTGCAGGCTCCACCGTAAACGATTGAGCCATAATCAAGTTTAGAACGAACTAGTGATCGATAGAGATGGAGAAGGGTAGCTTGATCCCCTCCCCATTTTGAATTTGAAACAACTTTCAACAAGTCAAGTGCTCTCAGGCATTTAGTTTTAAGTGATTTAATATGTGGTAAAAAAGTTAAATGTGAATCAAAGATTAGACCCAAGAACTTGGCTTCCTTCACAACTTTAATGGGCGTCCCATCTAGAGACAGTTCAGGGTCTTTATGGGGTTTATATTTACGACAAAAATGTATGCAGTTAGTTTTCGATTTAGAAAATTTAAAGCCGTTTTCAAGACACCATTTATTAATCTTGTTTAAACACAACTGCAGTTGCCGTTCAATGGTATGCATATTTTTACCACGACAAGAAATATTAAAATCATCCACAAATAACGATCCATCAATTGAATCGTTTAAAACGTTCGATAAACTGTTGATCTTGATGCTAAAAAGAGTGACCGACAGAATACTGCCTTGTGGAACACCCTGATCCTGATTGTAATGGTCAGACAGGGTAGAACTCACACCGACCTGGAATTGTCTGTCATTTAAAAAGTTGGCAATAAATTTAGGCAAACGACCTCGCAAGCCAAAGTCATGTAAATCTCTCAGTATGCCATATTTCCAGGTGGTGTCATATGCTTTTTCAAGATAAAAAAAGATAGACACAGCATGTTGTTTATTAATTAGTGCGTTTTTAACAAATGATTCCAGTCGCACTAAGTGGTCGACAGTGCTTCTGTTTTTCCGGAAACCACACTGTATATCTGTTATGAGATTATTTGTTTCCAAGTACCAAACAAGTCGATTATTTATCAGGCGTTCCATGGTCTTGCAAACACAGCTAGTTAATGAAATCGGACGATAATTGGATGGATCGGTATGATCACGTCCAGGTTTAGGTATTGGTGTCACTATTGCATCACGCCATGAAGAAGGAAAGTTACCCGATGTCCAAATATCATCAAAAATACTTAGGAGAGTTTCCAGACAGTATTCTGGTAAATGTTTCAGGAGTTGATAATGGATGTTATCAGCTCCTGTAGCAGTATCATGGGCTTGATCAAGAGCAGTATGGAGTTCATGAATAGAAAACGTTTCATTATAATCTTCCCCGTTATCAGAATTGAAATTAATAATTTTCTTTTCTTGTTGTTTTTGATATTGCTGAAATTTAGGTGTATAATTCGAAGAGGAAGAATGTTTAGCGAGAGTTTCACCCAGTTTATTCGCAATATCTGACTTATCAGTAAGTAATTGATCTCCATGTTTAAGATGATGGACAGTAGATTTAGTACCTTTACCCTTAATTTTCTGGACCATGTTCCACACCTTGGACATAGGTGTCCGAGAATTTATTTTGGATACATAATTTTGCCAAGATTGGCGTTTGTTCTGTTTAAAAGTACGCCTTGCTTTAGCATTTAAAATCTTAAATTTATTTAAATTATGCACCATAGGATGGCGACGGAAATAATGTTCTGCTTTTTTCCTTGCCTTCCTAGCTTGTTTGCATTCATCGTTGAACCATGGTTTTCTTATGTGTGGAACTGCAGAGGACTTTGGTATACACTCATCAGCTATGGAATTCAGTTCCTCAGAAAAACATTGAATAGCATCAGCAACGTCAATAAAAAGTTCGGGTTTAAGTTTTTCAGCACACAGTGTTTCATATAAAGCCCAGTTAGCCTTTTTAAAATTCCGCCTTGATGATGGAGGAACATCAGATGGAGTTATAGATTTTAATATAGTAGGGAAATGGTCACTTCCACAGAGATCATTGTGGACTGACCACTCAAACTCATTAAGTATGGAAGAGTCTGCAAGAGACAGATCTAGAGAAGAGTAGGTGCCGGTTGCAGGGTGCAGATAAGTGCTTGAATCATCATTGTATAAACATAAGTCATTATTGGAGATAAAATCTTCCAGTATTTGACCTTTTGAGTTAGTGTTTGTACCACCCCATAGCGGGTTATGGCCATTGAGATCACCCATTATGATACACGGCTTTGGGAGTTGATCATAGAGATCTTGCAGATCTGACTGTTGGAGTGCTGAGGAAGGCGGTATATACAAAGAGCATAGTGTAAAAGTAACGTGAAGAGTAAGTCTCACTGCAACGGCCTGGAGGTTAGTTTTAAGAGCTACAGAACTATGGATAACATCTTGTTTAACGAGGATTGAAGATCCTCCAGTGGCCCTGTCACCCGAAGGGGAAAAATAATTGTATGCTTCAAACTGACGTAAATTAAAAGTATCTGTCTGTTTCAGGTATGTTTCCTGTAAACAGAAAGCTGCTGGTGCAAAGTCTTGGACTAATAGCTGTAGTTCATTAAGATTAGTCCTTAATCCTCTACAATTCCATTGTATTATACTTTTGGAAAAAACTATGGTGGGTTGATTGGGGATCTACCCCGCACTTTCTTAGAGGGCGACAAGCTATGTGCCCGAGGATGGATGTTATCAGACACATCCATATCTTCTAGTGACCCAAACTTATTAAATAATTTGATCTTGTCTGACCCTTTAGGAGCTCGATTTGGTCTTTGTTTTACCTGTCTGTTTCTCATTCTTTCCTGGTTGTGATCCAAGTTGAGAAACGGGAGATTGGTGCTGAGAAAAGTTCTGCTGATCAGGAAGTAAATCTGCTGTCTGTGTTGATTGCTCAGGAGAAAGATTTTTAGGAATGTCTGTGTTTATCCACGTCAAGTCTGTTTGACAGGCATGTGACAAGGTAATGACTTGAGAAGTATTTTCTTTGTTGGTCATTTCTGATGGCTTTCTGGCGATGGAGGCATAAGTTTCACTAGTATCCCTTGACTGTATCAACTTTTTGGCTTCAGCAAAACTGACATTATTAGTGTATTTAATCCTGTTGATCTCCATCTGCTTTTTCCAAGTGGGACAATCCTTAGAAAATGCTGAATGATTTCCATTGCAGTTGGCACATTTTTTGGAGGTACTTTCACAATCTTCTGTTACATGAGTAGTCTCAGCACAGTGAGCACATGTAACAGACAATGTGCAAGTCTTCACACCATGTCCAAACTTCTGGCATCTGAAACATCTCAGAGGATTGGGGATGTATGCATCAACAGTAACGCTGTAGTAACCTGCCCTGATTGATTTGGGTGGATTTGGCGCAGAAAAAGAAAACAGGTATGTGTTAGTTGGAACACTTTCATTGTTTTTTCGACTGGAAAATCTTTTGACATACATCACACCTTGATCCTTCATTTCCGATGCAATGTCAATCTCGGTCATATCTGCAAATAGACGATCTCGGTCTCGTACAATACCTTTACTGGTGTTCAGTGTTCTATGTGCAGAGACCTTAACCGGAACTCCAACAAACGTTTCAATGGACAACAGGTTAGTTGCTTGCTGTTTTCTATTACATTCAAGTAATAAACATCCTGAACGCAAGCGTTTCACATCTTTAATATCTCCTGCTATTCCATGGATACCTTTAGATATCGCAAATGGATTCAGCTTTAAAGGAGTATTATCAAGCGTCTCAAGGATCAGAAAACGAGGCCAGTAATCAATAGATTTGGAGGGTCGCTGTTCATCATCATCATTGTCGAGTTGGCGTTTCGTTTTTTTGTTTG
Source organism: Haliotis asinina (assembly GCF_037392515.1). Classification (NCBI taxonomy): domain Eukaryota; kingdom Metazoa; phylum Mollusca; class Gastropoda; order Lepetellida; family Haliotidae; genus Haliotis; species Haliotis asinina. The sequence goes on along the minus strand of NC_090280.1, from coordinate 49,938,191 downwards.
GGGTTTGGTATTCCATGGTAAGTTAGTATGAATTCGTCATCCGAGCTCCCCACCCCCCACGGAGTATCACAAGGACAATGCTAAGAGCAGGCGGGTTTCCAGCCTGCAGCACCAAGGATACCCGGATGATATACTCAAGTAGAATAATCAGCAAGTAATTATTCCACCAGATTGGCCCATGAGCCACTGCCTTCTGGACAAAGGACTCAAGGCAAGATACGAAATTTGAGTTATTTAATCGTAAAATAGATATATCATCACAAAGCCATGACAACTGACAAAAGACAAAAATGGTTTCTAAAGATTTATGCTGTAAAATTTACATGTACAGGGCTTAGCATGACCAGCCGATTGGTTGAACCGGGCCCATTCAACCTCCCGTCTAGGTGAAGTAAGGGTCGAAGGGGTGTGTTGAGCAAAGGGAACGCGATCACAGGCCCCCAGTGCCCTCAACCCCCAGACTCCCGTCCTCCACCGACACAGGGCCGCAACCCACGGCAAACGGGTTGGTGGACCAAATATCCCCCCGGGTCCACAACGGGGGTGCCGGCGAGCTCTTCGCGTTACCCAGCACCCACCACGAGCAGGTGGCTCGCCACGGGTGCCTTTGGACTTATGTACCCTCTCAGGAGGACAATGATTTTACAATACTTCAACCCCCTTTGAGGGTACAGCCACCAACAATTCAAGTTACTAATCCAAACTTCCAATAATTAAAATACATCTATTTACACGAAAGGTTTTCACAATTCAACCAAAAATTCAATTTCTTTTAAAAAACCAATAATTAAATGAGACCCAACACTGGTAAAAAGATCCTTCATTGTTTTAACTGTATAATACTTATCCCTTGTGATGGAGAATTCAACACAGTCAAGCAGGATATGCTTGACTGTGACTCTCTCATCACAAGGGATACAAAACGGAGGATCCTCACCTTTCAATAGGTATGCATGAGTATATCGTGTGTGGCCAATACGACATCGTCTTAAAATAACCTCTTCAAATCTGGACTGACATCCAAAGTAGGTGTAACCAATATACGCTTTTATTTCATGTAATTTATTTATACCTGCTTGGGTGTCCCACTTCTTCTGCATCAGATCACGGATGTAAGTTCTAATGTTAGCTTTGTAATCAGTGTAGGGAATAAGAAGTGGTGTCACAGATTTGTTGAGTGCTGCTGTGGCAGCAAGATCGGCCAGTGTGTTACCAGAAATGCCTATGTGGCTTGGTAACCAACAAAAGACGATGTCGCATTGGCCAGTAGCAAGATTATGATACAATTCAATAATTTCAATTAAAAATGGATGTTTACAAGATATATTTTTAATAGCCTGAAGGCATGAAAGAGAATCAGAAAAGATTATGTATTGTTTATGTTTAGGTTGTCTCTGAATATATTTAAGAGCTGTTAGTATGGCGTTAGCTTCTGCTGTAAAAATAGAGCTATTATCTGGTAATCGAGAAGATATTGTTCTGGATCCAATGACAGTGGCACAAGCTTCTTCGCCACCGTCCTTGGACCCATCTGTAAATAAGGATTTATAATTGCTATATTTATGTTTCAGTTGATTATATTCTTGTTTATACTGTAATTCATTCGTTTCTGATTTTTTAAAAGTCGTTAATGTTAGGTCAACTTGTGGCCTAACCAACTGCCAAGGAGGAGAAGAAAGAAGACGGGAAGGAGTGAGTGAGTGAGTGAGTTAATACTTAACGTCACATCGGCAATATCTCAGCCATATCGTGACGAGAACATTCAACAATGCAAAAGAGCATATATAAATCATAAAAACCCGTCAACGAAGGACAGTAAAACAACTAGAATATCACAATTTCAATTAAAACTAGCATGGAAAATTAAAACTAATAGCACTATTTAGACAATACAATATAAAAACAGACTATAGATCGCCAACAACAGAAGGTAGATCACCACACTAGGAGTGAGTGAGTGAGTGAGTTAATATTTTACGTCACATCGGCAATATCTCAGCCATATCGTGACGAGAACAACTAATATCAAAATCAATTATATGTCTACTCTAAAACCTGTCAACGACGGACAGTAAAACAACCAGAATATCACAAATGGAATTAAAACCAGCATGGAAAGTTAAAAATAACATCACCATTTGGACAATACACTATAAAATCAGGCTATAGATCGCCAACAACTGAAGGTAGATCACCATACTAGGACCATGGGGACTTACAGTACCTTTGCTACCTACATGGACCCTAGTTGGATTTACACCATCCCTTCAGCTGCTGGCGAGTGTACAATATGCTAGCCACAATTAAAACAACAGGAATAGTACGATTAAAAACAGTGGTAGACTTAAATTTACTATCAATGTTTTTGGACTTACGTACCCTCTCAGGAGGACAATATTTTTACAATACTTCAACCCCCTTTGAGGGTACAGCCACTAACAATTCTAGTTACTAATCCAAGTGAGTGAGTGAGTTAGTATTTAACGTCACATCGGCAATGTCTCAGCCATATCGTGACGAGAACATTTAATACTGAAATGAAATACATGTATTGTATAAAAACCTGTCAGCGAAGGACAGTAAAACAACTAGAATATCACAAATGAGATTAAAACTAGTGTGGAAAGTTTAAAACTAATATTACTATTCGGACAATACAGTATAAAATCAGGCTATAGGTTGCCAGCAACTGAAGGTAGATCACCATACCAGGGACCATGGGGACTTACAGTGCCTTTGCTACCTGCATGGGGCCTAGTCGGATTTACATCACCCCCTCAGCTGTTAGCAATTTAGACATATCTAGCCAAAAAGTAAAAATACAGATATACTACGACTAAGAACAGTGGAAAGTTTAAATTTACTGTGAATGTTTTTGGACTTACGTACCCTCTCAGGAGGACAATAATTTTACAATACTTCAACCCCCTTTGAGGGTACAGCCACCAACAATTCAAGTTACAAATCCAAACTTCCAATAATTAAAATACATCTATTTACACAACATAATTTCAAAATTCAACCAAAAAATCAATTTCTTTTAAAAAATCAATAATTAAATGAGACCTAACGCTGGTAAAAAGATCCCTTATTGTTTTAACTGTAAAATACTTATCCCTTGTCATGGAGAATTCAACACAGTCAAGCAGGATATGCTTGACTGTGGTTCTCTCATCACAAGGGATGCAAAACGGAGGATCCTCACCTTTCAACAGGTATGAATGGGTATATCTAGTATGGCCAATACGACATCGTCTTAAAATAACCTCTTCAAATCTGGACTGACAACCCAAGTAGGTGTAACCAATATACGGTTTTATTTCATGTAATTTATTGATACCTACTTGGGTGTCCCACTTCTTCTGCATCAGACCACGGATATAAGATCTAATGGTGGCTTTGTAATCACTGTAAGGAATAAGAAGTGGTGTCACAGATTTGTTGAGTGCTGCCTTGGCAGCAAGATCAGCCATTGCGTTACCAGAAATGCCTACGTGACTTGGTAACCAACAGAAGACGATGTCGTACTGGCCAGTAGCAAGGTTATTATACAATTCAATTATTTCAATTAAAAGTGGATGTTTACATGATAATTTCTAATAGCTTGAAGGCAAGAAAGAGAATCAGAATAGATTATATATTGTTTACGTTTAGGGTGTCTTTGAATATATTTTAGAGCTGTTAATATGGCGTTAGCTTCAGCTGTAAAAATAGAACTATTATCTGGTAACCTAGAAGATATTGTTCTGGATCCAGTGACAGTGGCACAAGCGACTGCGCCACCGTCCTTGGACCCATCTGTAAATAAGGATTTATAATTGCTATATTTATGTTTCAGTTGATTATATTCTTGTTTATACTGTAATTCATTCGTTTCTGATTTTTTAAGTGATGTTAATGTTAGGTCAACATGTGGCCTAACCAACTGCCAAGGAGGAGAAGAAAGAAGACGGGAAGGAGCTATATGGTTCAGCTCAATGCTGGAAGCAGCAAGAAATGGCTTAATCCTGAGCCCAAGAGGCGGAACAAGGGAAGACTTTTGTTGTACAAATCCTCATAGAGAGGATTAAAAACACAATTAAATGCGGGGTTAGACTCATTAGAAGCTAATTTTGTAATGTATTGTAAAGATAGTTTAATACGACGTAAGTTGAGAGAAGGCTCATCAGCTTCGACGTATAGACTGTCGATAGGAGAGGTTCTAAAAGAACCAAGACAAAGTCTTAGGCCTTGGTGGTGAACAGGATCAAGTAGTTTTAGGTTGCTTTGACAAGCGCCACCATATACGATGGAGCCGTAATCAAGTTTAGATCGGATCAGTGATCTATATAAGTGAAGAAGGGTAGATTGATCCCCTCCCCATTTTGAATTTGAAACAACCTTTAATAAATCGAGTGCCTTCAGGCATTTGGCTTTAAGGGATTTAATATGTGGCAAAAAGGTCAAATGTGAGTCGAAAATAAGTCCCAAGAACTTGGCCTCCTTGACGACTTTGATGGGGGTGCCACTGAGAAATAACTCTGGTTCTTTATGGGGTTTGTATTTACGACAGAAGTGTATACAATTGGTTTTTGATTTAGAAAATTTAAAACCGTTTTCAAGACACCATTTATCAATTTTGTTTAAACACAGCTGCAGTTGCCGTTCAATAGTATGCATATTCTTACCGCGGCAAGAAATATTAAAATCAAACAAGTCGATTATTTATCATGCGTTCCATGGTCTTGCAAACACAGCTAGTTAGTGAAATAGGTCGATAATTGGACGGATCCGTATGATCACGTCCAGGTTTAGGTATTGGTACTACTATGGCATCACGCCATGAAGAAGGAAATTTCCCGGAAGTCCAAATATCATCAAATATTGATAAGAGCGTCTCTAAACAGGATTCTGGTAATTGCTTCAGGAGTTGATAATGTATGTTATCAGCTCCAGTAGCAGTGTCATGAGCTTGATCAAGAGCAGTATGGAGTTCATGAATAGAAAACGTTTCATTATAATCTTCCCCATTATCAGAATTCAAATTAATAGTTTTCTTTTCTTGTTGTTTTTGATATTGCTGAAATTTAGGTGTATAATTCGAAGAGGAAGAGTGTTTAGCGAGAGTTTAGCCCATTCGACCGCCCGTCTAGGAGAAGTCAGGACCAAAGTGGTGTATTGAGCAACAGGAACACGGTTACAGGTCCCTATTGCCCTCAACCACCAGGATCCCCTCCTCCGCCGACACAGGGCCGCAACCTTCGGCAAACGGGTTGGTGGACCAAATATTCCCCCGGGTCCACTACGGGGGTGTCGGCGAGCTCTTAGCATTACCCAGCACCCACCACGAGGAGGTGGCTCGCCACGGGTGCCAGACGGGAAGGAGCTATGTTTTCCAGCTCAATGCTGGCAGCAGAAATAAGTGGTTTTATTCTTAATCCAAGAGGCGGAACAAGAGAAGATTTTTTATTGTATAAATCCTCATACAGAGGATTGAAGAGACAGTTGTATGCAGGGTTTGACTCATTTGAATATAGTTTTGTTACATACTGTAAAGCTAATTTTATTCGTCGCTGCTCAAGAGATGCTTCATCAGCCTCGACATACAGGCTGTCAACAGGTGAAGTTCTAAAGGAGCCAAGACAAAGTCTTAGACCTTGATGATGGACTGAATCTAATATTTTTAAGTTGCTTTCGCAGGCTCCACCATAGACAATGGAGCCATAGTCAAGTTTTTAATGCACGAGAGATCGATATAGATGAAGAAAGGTAGCTTGATCCCTTCCCCATTTAGAATTTGAAACGACTTTCAACAAGTCAAGTGCTTTCAGGCATTTAGTTTTAAGTGACTTAATATGTGGTAAAAACGTTGAATGTGAATCAAAGATTAGACCCAAGAACTTGGCTTCCTTCACATCTTTAATGGCCGTCCCATCTAGAGATAGTTCAGGGTCTTTATGTGGTTTGTATTTTCGACAAAAATGTATGCAGTTAGTTTTCGATTTAGAAAATTTAAAGCCGTTTTCAAGACACCATTTATTAATCTTGTTTAAACACAACTGCAATTGCCGTTCAATGGTATGCATATTTTTACCACGACAAGAAATATTAAAATCATCCACAAATAACGATCCATCAATTGAATTGTTTAAAACTTTTGATAAACTGTTGATCTTGATGCTAAAAAGAGTGACAGACAAAATACTGCCTTGTGGAACACCCTGATCCTGATTGTAATGATCAGACAGGGTAGAACCCACGCGGACCTGGAATTGTCTGTTATTTAAAAATTTGGCTATAAATTCAGGAAAATGACCTCGCAAACCAAAGTCATGTAAATCTCGTAAAATGCCATATTTCCAGGTTGTGTCATATGCTTTTTCAAGATCAAAAAAGATAGACACAGCGTCTTGTTTGTTAATTAATGCGTTTTTTACAAATGATTCCAAACGAACTAAGTGATCGACTGTACTTCTGTTTTTCCGGAAATCACATTGTATATCTGTGATAAGGTTATTAGTTTCCAGATACCAAACAAGTCGATTATTTATCATGCGTTCCATGGTCTTGCAAACACAGCTTGTCAATGAAATCGGACGATAATTACATGGATCCGTATGATCACGTCCAGGTTTAGGTATGGGTACTATTATGGCATCACGCCATGAAGAAGGAAATTTACCGGAAGTCCAAATATCATCAAAAATTGACAAGAGCGTCTCTAAACAGGATTCTGGTAAGTGCTTCAGGAGTTGATAATGGATGTTATCAGCTCCAGTAGCAGTGTCATGAGCTTCATCAAGAGCAGTATGGAGTTCATGAATAGAAAAAGTTTCATTATAATCTTCCCCATTATCAGAATTCAAATTAATAGTTTTCTTTTCTTGTTGTTTTTGATATTGCTGAAATTTAGGTGTATAATTCGAAGAGGAAGAGTGTTTAGCGAGAGTTTAGCCCAGTTTATTCACAATATCTAATTTATCAGTAAGTAATTGATCTCCATGTTTAAGATGATGGACAGTAGATTTAGTACTTTTACCTTTGATTTTCTGGACCATGTTCCATAACTTGCACATGGGTGTCCGAGAATGTATTTGGGACAATTAAGATTGGCGTTTGTTCTGTTTAAAAGTACGTCGTGCTTTAGCATTTAAAATTTTAAATTTATTTAAGTTATGCACCATAGGATGGCGACGGAAATAATGTTGTTCTTTTTTCCTTGCCTTCCTAGCTTGTTTGCATTGATCACTGAACTATGGTTTCCGTATATGTGGAACTGGAGAGGACTTTGGTATACATTCATCAGCTATGGAGTTCAGTTCATCAGAAAAGCATTTAATAGCATCTGGAACGTCAATAAAAAGTTCAGGTTTAAGTATTTCAGCACACAGTGTTTCATATAAAGCCCAGTTAGCCTTTTTAAAATTCCGTCTTGATGATGGAAGAACATCAGATGGAGTTACAGATTTTAGTATAGTAGGAAAATGGTCACTTCCACGGAGGTCATCGTGGACTGACCATTCGAATTCATTAACTAGTTCTGAATTTGTGACTGACAAGTCAAGAGCAGAATAAGTTCCTGTACCAGGGTGTAAATATGTGTTGGAACCATCATTATAAATACATAAATCATTGTCAGAACAAAAGTCCTCAAACAATTTACCTCTAGTGTTTATATTTACACTACCCCAAAGTGGGTTGTGCCCATTTAAATCTCCCATTATAATACAGGACTTCGGGAGTTGGTCATATAGAGCCTGAAGATCAGTTTTGGCAAACATCGAAGACGGCGAAATATAGAGAGAGCATAGCGTAAACGCTACATGTAAAGTAAGTCTCACAGCAACAGCCTGCATATTAGTATTTAGTGAAACAGGGCTTTGAATAACGTTTTGTCTAACTAGAAAGGATGACCCGCCAGTGGTCCTAGCACCCGGAGGTGAAAAACAATGATATGCATTATAATGACGAAGGTCAAATGAATCTGTTTGTTTGAAATATGTCTCTTGGAGACATAACGCTGAAGGTATAAAATCTTGGACTAATAGCTGTAATTCATGTAAATTAGTCCTCAATCCTCTGCAGTTCCACTGTACAATATTATTGGAATAAACTATCTTTTGGGGGGATTTATTGGGGATCTACCCCGCACTCTATGGGAAGGCGACAAGCTATGTGCCCTAGAATGGACGTTTTTAGATACGTCCATGTCTTCAAGTGATCCATATTTATTGAATAACTGAATTTTATTTTCTGAGCCTTTTGGGGCTCTTCCACTGAGTTTTTTTTGGTGGAAAATCTGGCTTTTTACTTTTAGTTTTAGTGAGACTTTGTTGAGACTATGTTGACGATTGTGAAGATGATTCAAGATCGGGTGATGTTTCTAATTGTGTTTGAGATGGACCAGGAAGTGATTCTCCTGTTTGAGTAGCTGTATTGGGTGAGAGAAGGTTGGGATCATCCGTTGTGACCCAAGTTAAGTCTGTCTCACAGTTGACAGATACAGTAACTGTGCTAGATGTTGTTTCAGGAGTCCTTTCGCAATGGAAGCATAGCTTTCTGTTTGTCCCGAGCTTAGAACTTGTCTTTTTGCATCAGCAAAGCTGATGTTTTGAGTGCACTTTATTGTATGAATTGACATTTGGTGTTTCCAAACAGGACAGTCCTTAGAGTAAGATGGGTGATTCCCTGTACAGTTGACATATTTTTTAACAGTACTGTTACAATCTTCTGTTGTGTGGGTCTTTTCACTACAGTGAGCACATACAACAGACAAGGTGCACGAGTTTACTCCATGGCCAAACTTTTGGCATTTGAAGCACCTGAGAGGATTGGGAATGTATGTGTCAACGTTTAGATTGCAATAGCCTGCCTTGACTGATTTTGGAGCAGAAGGTAAAGAAAAAGAAAACAGATATGTGTTGGTTTTAAAGGTTTCATTGTTTTTACGAGTTGAAAAACGTTTCACATGGAGTACACCCTGATCTCTCATCTCAGACGCGATGTCTAATTCTGACATGTCAGCGAGTAATCGATCATGGTCTCTTACAATTCCTTTACTCGTGTTGAGTGTTTTGTGGGCTGTGATGGTGACGGAAATGCCAACAAATGTTTTGGTGTTCAACAGATTGCTTGATTGCTGCTTTTTGGCACACTCAACCAACAATGCACCAGACCGTAATTTCCTGATAGTCTTTGCATCTCCAGCACTACCTTGGATTCCTTTAGACACAGCAAAAGGGTTTAATTTCAATGGACTGTTATCTTCCGTCTCAATAACTAGAAAACGTGGCCAGTAATCGATTGGTTTGGGCAATCTGAGGTCATTGTCAACAGGATCTACTTCAAGCTGACGTTTGGTTTTCTTCAGAGGAGTTTCATAAGCCATGGTTATTTGTTTTGTATTTCATCATCCGAGCTCCCCACCCACCACGGAGTATCACAAGGACAATGCTAAAAACATGTGGGTCTCCAGCTTGCAGCACCAAGGATACTCAGATGATATACTCCAGCAGAGGAATTAAAAATAATTAGTCCACCAGATTGGCCCATGAGCCACCGTCTTCTGGGCATAAGACTCTAGGCAAGGATCACAACAACATAATTCAAAATGAGAAAAGTTTTTGATGAACAATAGAGTCAAGACCGAAATTAAACCAAGTCCAAAATCAAATTTGTGCGATGAAATGGATACAAATCATGCACAGGGCTTGGCGTGACCAGCCGATTGGTTGAACCGGGCCCATTCAACCACCCGTCTAGGTGAAGTCAGGGCCGAAGTGGCGTGTTGAGCAATAGGAACACTGGTCCTGCTCCCGTTGCCCTCAACCACCAGGATCCCCTCCTCCACCGACACAGGGCCGCAACCTTCGGCAAACGGGTTGGTGGACCAAATATTCCCCCGGGTCCACTACGGGGGTGTCGGCGAGCTCTTAGCGTGACCCAGCACCCACCACAAGGAGGTGGCTCGTCACGGGTGCCACAAGTCGAGAGCAGAATAAGTCCTTGCACTAGGGTGTAAATATGTGTTGGAACTATCATTATAAATACATAAATCATTATCAGAACAAAAGTCCTCCAACAATTTACCTTTAGTGTTTGTGTTTACACTACCCAAGTGTGGGTTGTGCCCATTTAAATCTACCATTATAATACAGGACTTCGGGAGTTGGTCATATAGAGCTTGAAAATCAGTTTTGGCAAACGTCGAAGATGGCGAAATATAAAGAGAGCATAGCGTAAACGCTACATGTAAAGTAACTCTCATTGTAACAGCCTGGATTTTAGTATTAAGCGAAAAAGGGCTTTGAATAACGTTTTGTCTGACTAGAATGGATGATTCGCCAGTGGTCCCGGAGGTGAAAAACAATGATACACATTAAATTGACGAAGGTCAAATATATCTGTCTGTTTTAAATATGTCTCTTGGAGACAAATTGGAGACATAACGTTGAAGGTGCAAAATCTTGGACTAATAGCTGTAATTCATGTAAATTTGTCCTCAATCCTCTGCAGTTCCACTGTACAATATTATTGGAATAAACAAAATCTTTTGGGGGGAGTTATTGGACGTTTTCAGAAACATCCATGTCTTCAAGAGACCCGTATTTATTGAACAATTGAATTTTGCTCTGTGAGCCTTTAGGAGCTCTCCCGTGTGGACCCGGGGCAGAATGTGTCCACAGCACCCCATTGCTTGTCGTAAGAGGCGACTAAATTGGGCAACCTGTTTGCCGTGGGTTGCGTCCCGTGTCGGTGGAGGAAGGGATCCTGGTGGTTGAGGGCAGTAGGAGACTGAACCATTTTGCTCCTATTGCTCAACACACCACTTCGGCCCTTACTTCACCTAGACGGGTGGTAGAATCGGCCCGATTCTATCAATCGGCTGGTCACGCCATGCCCTGTGCATAGAAAGTATTTTCGCACATTTGATTTATTGGGCATTTGTTATTTTTGTCTAGTGTGTAATACCTTTTTGCTATACCTACTTGCCTAGAGTCCTATGCCAGAAGGCGGTGGCTCATGGGCCAATCTGGTGATGTCGACCTCTGTGTTCTATATGTCTCCAATTTCTTGTTAGTAGCCGAACCATCCTAGCATTCGAATTGGTAGACATATGTAGCTACTCATGTCGTAATTACTGGAGTAAATCCACTCCTGTATCCCTAGTGTTTGCATTGCATGTAATTTATTTATGCCCTCTTGGGTGTCCCACTACTTCTGCATCAGATCACGGATGTACGATCTAATGGTAGTTTTATAATCAGTGTAAGGAATAAGAAGTGGTGTCACAGATTTGTTGAGTGCTGCCTCGGCAGCAAGATCAGCCATCGTGCTACCAGAAATGCCAACGTGACTGGGTAACCAACAAAAGACGATGTCGTATTGGCCAGTAGCAAGTTCATTGTGCAATTCAATAATTTCAATTAAAAGTGGATGTTTGCAAGAAATATTTTGAAGAGCCTGAAGGCAAGAAAGAGAATCTGAATAGATTATATACTGTGCAAGAAGTGTTTTTAATAGCCTGAAGGCAAGGAAGAGAGTCGGAATAAATTATATACTGGTTATGTTTTGGATGTCCTTGAATATATTTGAGAGCCGTTAATATGGTGTTAGCTTCAGCTGTGAAAATAGAGCTGTTGTCTGGTAATCTAGAAGATATTGTTCTGGATCCAATGACAGTAGCACAAGCCACTGCGCCACCGTCCTTGGACCCATCTGTAAATAAGGATTTATAACTGCTATATTTTTGTTTTGGTCAACTAATGATGTGTCTATATATACTGTTGTCGTTTATGAAAAGTGTTCACTAATTTAGTAACTGTACTTAAGTTGATGAGCTGGTGAACACAGTTCACTTAGGTGACACCATATTTCATGATGAGCAGTGTAATCACCGACCGGTCCACACTAATCCCCCTTGATCCCTTGTATAAACTTCAGGGTGGTGGGTAAGTGAAAATAACCCTATGGCATTAGCTTCTGCTGTAAAAATAGAACTATTATCTGGTAATCTAGAAGATATTGTTCTGGATCTAATGACAGTGGCACAAGCCAATGCACCACCATCCTTGGACCCATCTGTAAATAAGGATTTATAATTGCTATATTTATGTTTTAGTTGATTATATTCTTGTTTATATTGTAATTCATTAGTTTCTGATTTTTTAAATGTAGTTAATGTTAGGTCAACTTGTGGCCTAACCAACTGCCAAGGAGGAGAAGAAAGAAGACAGGAAGGAGCTATATTATCCAGCTTAATGCCGGTAGCAAAAATAAGTGGTTTCATTCATAAACTAAAAGGCGGAACAAGAGAAGATTTCTTATTGTATAAATCCTCATACAGAGGATTGAAGACACAGTTATATGCAGGATTTGACTTATTCGAATGCAGTTTTGTTTTATACTGTAAAGCTAATTTTATACATCGCTGTTCAAGAGATTGTTCATCAGCCTCGACATACAGGCTGTCAACAGGTGAAGTTCTAAAGGAGCCAAGACAGAGTCTTAGACCTTGATGATGGACTGAATCTAATATTTTTAGGTTGCTTTTGCAGGCTCCACCATACACAATGGAGCCGTAATCAAGTTTCGAGCGAACCAGTGATCGATACAGGTGTAGGAGGGTAGATTGATCCCCTCCCCACTTGGAACTGGAAACAACCTTTAATAGATCTAGTGCCTTCAAGCATTTATTTTTTTAGGTATTTAATGTGTGGAAGAAACGTTAAATGGGAGTCAAAAAGTATACCCAAGAACGTTGGCTCCATTACAACTTTGATGGGGGTCTTTATGTGGTTTGTGTTTGCGGCAGAAATGTATACAATTAGTTTTGGATTTAGAAAATTTAAAGCCGTTTTCGAGACACCATTTATCTATTTTATTTAAACATAACTGCAGTTGTCGTTCAATAGTATTCATATTTTTTCCACGACAAGAAATATTAAAATCATCCACAAAGAGTGATCCATCAATTGAATCATTTAAAACCTTTGATAGACTGTTAATTTTAATACTAAAAAGTGTGACATACAAAATACTGCCTTGTGGGACACCCTGGTCCTGAGTATAATGATCAGACAGGGTAGAACCCACGCGTACCTGAAATTGCCTGTCAGTTAAAAACTCGGATATAAACTGGAGGAAGGGATCCTGGTGGTTGAGGGTAACAGGGGCCTGCAACCATGTTCCTGTTGCTCAACACGCCACTTTGGCCCTAACTTCACCTAGACGGGAGGTTTACGTATGTGTGGATTTATAGAGGACTTAGGAATACATTCATCGGCTATTTTGTTGAGCTCATCAGAGAATAATTGGACTGAATCAGGAACATCAATAAAACGATCAGGAATTAATTTGTCCTTGCAAAATAGTTTGAACAAAGGTCAGTTAGCTTTACTGAAGTTCCATCTTGACGATGGAGGGATATCACCTTTAGCTATTGCCTGAAGAATGGTCGGAAAATGATCACTGCCACACAGATCATTGTGAACTGACCATTCGAATTCATTTAAGAGATCTGCATCAGTGAGTGACAAATCAAGAGAAGAATATGTACCTGTACCAGGATGTAAGTACGTTTTCGAATTATTGTTGAATAGACACAGTTCATTGTTTGAAAGAAAATCTTCTAATATCCTCCCATTTCTGTTTGTATCAGACCTACCCCAAAGTGGATTATGGCCGTTAAAGTCACCCATAATGATACATGGCTTAGGGAGCTGGTCATAAAGAGCCTGAACATCTGTTTGTTGTAGAGTAAAAGACGGTGATACATAAATTGAGCACAAAGTGAAAACAATATTCAAAGTCAGCCTGACAGCAAGAGCTTGAAGTGGGGACAGGGCTATGTGTAACACCCTGCCTCACCAAAATTGAAGAACCCCCTGTAGCTCTAGGTCCTGGAGGAGAAAAATAATTACAAGAATCAGTAACCCTAAATCATTTAAATTGTTCCATAGTCCTCTACAATTCCACTGGATGATGTTAGTTGAGCGGCTCATGGAGGTTCAATTGGAGTTCGTGATTTGGAGTGGGGGTCTAGCTCCACTAACTGGGAGTGACTGATTGAACTCCATCTGTAAAGGTTCAACTTGGTTGTGAACCGTGATAGGGGAACACTCTGAGGAAGGCACCTCCAAATGCTGGATGGTTCTGGTCCTTTTGGATTGTTTCGTTTCCTTTTTGCCATTTTTTGAAGATTTACTCTGACTCTGTGATCTCTCCTCTGCGGTACATTGTGCTGCGGAAGATAAATCTACCGACGGCAGTGATGCTACATCCTCTGTATGAGAAGTTGATGTAGATACATCAATCAGAACCTGAGAAGTCTGAATAGTGTCACTGCTTATGACTTGTTGATTGACCCAAGATAAGGATGTTTGACATGATTTTGATGTCATAGGAGGTCTAGAAACAAGAGCTCGAGAAGAGATTGCATTTGAGTATAAATTTGATGAAGTGGTAGAAAGGGGTACCAACTTTCTTGCAGAAGAATACGATATATTGTTAGTGTGTTTGATATGTTGAATTTTTGTCTCGCGTTCATAAAAAGGACAGGATTTAGATGAGGCTAAGTGGTCTCCATCACAGTTGGCACACTTAATGCCATTCGTACACTCAGAAAGTTCGTGTGCACTACCACAACGGGAACATACCGAGCTGTTGCGGCAGAACTTTGCCCCATGACCAAATTTTTGACATTTGAAACATCGGAGAGGAGACGGTACATACACCTCCACCCCGATGTTGAAATATCCAGCTTTTACAGATTTTGGAAGGACGGAATGTGAAAACGTGAACAAATACGTATTGAGCTTGATTGTTGTGCCATCGTCTTTCCTTTTGGAAAATCGCTTTACAGCGATGACACCTTGATTGTGAAGCTCAGTAACAATTTCCTCCTCAGTCATGTCAGAAAGACAATGAGCCCTATCTCTGACAATGCCTCTACAGAAATTCAGAGTTCTGTGTACAGAGGCAACAACGGGTGTACTCACGACCTGTTTTAATTTCAACAGATTGTCCGATTGTTGCTTACGCGCACATTCCACCAACAGAGAGCCATTTCGAAGTCGCGTTACATCCTTAACTTCTCCACAGACACCGTGAATGCCCTTGGAAATAACAAAGGGGTTCAGCTTGAGAGGGTTTTCATCAGCAGATGAGATGACAATAAATCTCGGCCACGAGTCAACTAAGTCACATGAACCTTCATCAGATGATGAAGATTCAAAATACCGGCGTTTATTCTTCGATGAACCAGAAGGAATGGAGGTAGCCATTATATAGGAAAAGTGTTCGACAACCCTGCTCCCCACCCACCATGGAGTGTTAACGAGGACGGTGTTACAGCGGAAACCAGTCTGTTCCACCAGGGCTACAGGGATGTTATACTCCAGCCAATAAAAACTTGAAAAGCTGTTGAATCAAACAGAACAAATGCCAGGCTGGTTCGCCCTCGACACATTTCTGAAGAAACACAGAATTCAGAGGTTACTATTGCCAGATTGGCCCATAAGCCACCGCTTTCTGGCATGGGACTCTAGGCAAATTAGTACACAAAAAAGTGTACATTGAAAGCCAAAAAAGCCAAGATCATATAATCAAAGTACTACGTGTAAAAGTATTGCACAGGGCTTGGCGTGACCAACCGATTGATTGAATTGGGCCTATTCAACCTCCCGTCTAGGTGAAGTTAGGGCCAAAGTGGCGTGTTGAGCACCAGGAACATGGTTGCAGGCTCCTGTTACCCTCAACCACCAGGATCCCTTCCTCCACCCACACAGGGCCGCAACCCACGGCTAACAGATTGGTGGACCAAACATATCCCCGGGTCCACAACGGGTGGTTTGGCGAGCACTTAGCGTTACCCAGCACCCACCACGAGGAGGTGGCTCGCCACGGGTGCACTTTTTTGGTGGGCGACAAGCTATGTGTACTTTGATGGGTGTGTTCGGACACTTCCATGTCCTCAAGCGAACAATATTTATTATAAAGGTGAACACGAATTTCTGATCCTTTGGAGACTCTGCCACTCTGAAGTTTTTTTTAGAAAGATCTGGCCTTGGTTTGGGTTTACTTTTAACAACCTGTTTGACATTTGCAGTTGACTGAGATGTGTTTTCTCCTGTGGTGTAGATGTGTCATGATTACTCAAAGACTCAGATTGGATTTGGGCTGAAACTGATGTTTGGGTGGATTGTTCCGGTGAAAACCTCTCGGGAGTATTAGTTTTCACCCATGTCAAGTCTGTTTGACAGGTTATTGATGTAGTTTTGACTTTGGATTGTTTTAGGGTTGAATCTGATAGTGGTCTAGTTACTGATGCTTACGTTTCAGTTAGTTCTGGAAATTGTACAAGTTTTTAGCTTCTGCAAAACTGATGTTTCTAGTAAATTTAATTTTCTTTAATCTCTATCTGCTTTTTCCACATCGGGCACTCCTTGGAGGACGACGAGTGTGCTCCAAAGCAGTTGGCACACTTTCTAAAACTGCTCTCACAATCTTCCGTCACATGCGTCTTCTCACTGCAGTGAGCGCACGTGACAGACAACGTACAGGTGTTCACACCGTGGCCAAAATTCTGACATTTGAAACACCTGAGAGGGTTGGGAATATATGTTTTACCCTGATATTGCAGTAGCCAGCCTCTATGGATTGAGGAGCAGTTGGAGAAGAAAGTGAAAAGAGATACGTATTTGTTTGATGGATTTCTGAGTTTTTACGGTTGGTAAATCTTTCGACAAACGTGACGCCTTGGTCTTTCATTTAGGTGGCTATATCCAGTTCAGTCATGTCAGAGAACAATCGATCCCGATCTCTTACAATACATTTACTTGTGTTAAGAGTTCGGTGTGCAGAAACGGACACAGGTGTACCAACAAATGATTCAATGGAAAGGAGGTTGGATGCTTGCTGTCGTCAATTAAAAAAGCACCCGAACGCAAGCGTCTAATGTTTTTCACGTCTCCTGCAATGCCTTGAATGCCTTTAGAAACCGCAAAAGTATTTAATTTCAACGGTGTTTTATCAATAGTTTCAATTACTAGAAACCGTGGCCTGTAATCAATAGATTGTGAAGGTCGCTGTTCATCATCGTTGTCAAGTGGACGTTTAGTTTTTTTAGGGATGGTGAATAAGTCATTTTTCATCATCCGAGCTCCCCACCCACCACGGACTATCCCAAGGACAATGCTAAAAACAAGCGGATCTCCAGCTTGAAGCACCAAGGATACCCAGATGATATACTCCAGCAGAAAAAATAAAGAATTATTCCACCAGATTGGCCCATGAGCCACCGCCTTCTTGGTATAAGCATAAGACTCTAGGTAAAGTTCATAACATCAGTTTTCAAATCTAAAAATGTTTTGTTAGTGAAAAGCCAAGACCAAAATTGAAACAATACAAAATCAAATTTGTGCGATTACATGAATACTCCCCGCACAGGGCTTGGCATGACCAGCCGATTGGTCGAATCGGGCCCATTCGACCACCCGTCAGCTCCAAAGTGGTGCATTGAGCAACAGGAACACGGTTGCAAGCTCCTGTTGCCCTCAACCACCAGGATCCCCTCCTCCGCCGACACAGGGCCGCAACCCACGGCAAACGGGTTGGTGGACCAAATATACCCCCGGGTCAACTACGGGGGTGTCGGCGAGCTCTTGGCATTACCCAGCACCCACCACTAGGAGGTGGCTCTCCACGGGTGCCAATACTGCCTTGAGGAACACCCTGATCCTGATTCAGACAGGGTAGAACCTACACGAACCTGGAACTGTCTGTTATTTAAAGAGTTGGCTATGAATTCAGGCTATGTTGGCTATGACCTCGCAAACCGAAGTCATGTAAATCCCTTAAAATGCCATATTTTCCAGGTTGTATCATATGCCTTCTCAAGATCAAAAAAGACAGATACATCGTGTTGTGTATTGATCAGTGCGTTTTTCACAAATGATTCCAGTCGCACTAAGTGATCGACAGTACTTCTGTTTTTACGGAAACCACATTGTATATCTATAATGAGATTATTGGTTTCCAAAGCACCAAACAAGTCGATTATTTATCATGGATTCCATGGTTTTGGAAACACAGCTAGTTAATGAAATCGAACGATAATTAGATGGATCCGTATGATCACGTCCAGGTTTAGGTATTGGTACCACTATGGCATCACGCCATGAAGAAGGAAATTTGCCGGTAGTCCAAAAATCATCAAAAACTGATAAGAGCGTCTCTAAACAGGATTCTGGTAAGTGCTTCAGGAGTTGATAATGCATGTTATCAGATCCTGTAGCAGTGTCATGAGGTTGATCAAGAGCAGTATGGAGTTCATGAATAGAAAAAGTTTCATTATAATCTTCCCCATTATCAGAATTGAAATTAATAGTTTTCTTTTCTTCCTGTTTTGTTTATATTGCTGGAATTTTGGTACACAATTTGAAGAGGAAGAGTGTTTAGCAAGGGTTTCACCTAGTTTATTAGCAATATCTGATTTATCAGTAAGCAATTGATCTCCATGTTTGAGATGATGGATAGTAGATTTAGTACCTTTACCTTTGATTTTCTGGACCATGTTTCATACCTTGGAAATGGGTGTCCGAGAATTTATTTTGGATACATAATTTTGCCAAGATTGGCGTAACGGTTTGTTCTGTTTAAAAGTACGCCGCGCTTTAGCATTTAAAATTTTAAATTTATTTAAATTATGCACCACAGGATGGCGACGGAAATAATGTTCAGCTTTTTTCCTTGCCTTTCTAGCTTGTTTGCAGTCATCGTTGAACCATGGTTTTCTTATGTGTGGAACTGCATAGGAATATGGTATACACTCATCAGCTATGGAGTTTAATTCATCAGAAAAGCACTTAATAGCATCAGGAACGTCAATAAAACGTTCAGGTTTAAGCTTTTCAGCACACAGTGTTTCATATAAAGCCCAGTTAGCCTTTTTAAAATTCCGCCTTGATGATGGAGGAACATCAGATGGAATTACAGCTTTTAGTATAGCAGGCAAATGGTCACTTCCACAAACATTATCGTGGACTGACCATTCGAATTTATTTAGTAGTTGTGAATTTGTGAGTGACAAGTCAAGAGCAGAATAGGTCCCTGTCCCAGGGTGTAAATATGTGTTGGATCCATCATTATAAATACATAAATCATTATCAGAACAAAACTCCTCTAGTAATTTACCTTTAGCGTTTGTAGTTACACTACTCCAGAGTGGTTTGTGGCCATTTAAATCTCCCATTATAATACAGGGCTTCGGGAGTTAATCATATAGAGCTTGAAGATCGGTTTGGGCAAACGTTGAAGTGAGTGAGTGAGTGAGTTAATACTTAACGTCACATCGGCAGTATTGTAGCCATATCGTGACGAGAACATTTTTGAAATATTTATGTACATAGTAAACACCTGTTGAAATAACTAGAATATCACAGTAAGAAATAAAACTAGCGTGAAAAATTAAAACTGATATCACTATTCAGACAATACAATATAAAAACAGGCTATAGATCACCAACAGCTAAATGTAGATCACCATACTAGAGGCCATGGGGACTTACAGTACTTCTGCTACCTGCATGGTCCCTAGCTGGATTTACACCATCCCTTCAGCTGCTGGTGATTGTATGCAAGATTAGCCACAAATTAAAATGACAGAAATACTACGGCTACAAAAAAATGGAAGATTAAATTTGACTTTAAATGTTTTGGGACTTACGTACCCTCTCAGGAGGACAATAATTTTACGGTACTTCAACCCCCCTCGAGGATACAGCCACTAACAATCTCAGTTACTAATTCAACTTCCAAGCATAAAATACTTAGTTATTTACAAGTCAGGTAACAAATCTAATTCTTTTAAAAGTGCCATAATTAAATGAGAACTTACGTTACTAAAAAGGTCCTTCATAGTTCTTCCTCAAATCTGGACTGACAACCCAAGTAGGTGTATCCAATATACGGTTTTATTTCATGTAATTTATTGATACCTACTTGAGTGTCCCACTTCTTCTGCATCTGATCACGGACATACGTTCTAATGCAAGCTTTGTAATCTGAATATGGAAGGAGAAGTGGTGTCACAGATTTGTTGAGAGCTGCCTTGGCAGCAAGGTCAGCCAAAGTGTTACCAGAGATTCCAACATGGCTGGGTAACCAACAGAAGACGATGTCGTATTGGCCAGTAGGAAGATCATTATACAATTCAATAATTTCTATTAAAAGTAGATGTTTACATGAGAAATGTTTAATCGCCTGAAGACACGAAAGAGAGTCTGAATGGATTATATATTGTTTACGTTTAGGTTGTCTCTGAATATATTTAAGAGCTGTTAATATGGCGTTAGCTTCAGCTGTAAAAATAGAGCTGTTATCTGGCAGTCTAGAAGATATTGTTCTGGATCCAATGACAGTGGCACAAGCTACTGTGCCACCGTCCTTGGACCCGTCTGTGAATAAGGATTTGTAATTGCTATATTTGTTTTTTAATTGATGATATTCTTGTTTATATTGTAATTCATTAGTTTCTGCTTTTTTAAATGAAGTTAATGTTAGGTCAACTTGTGGCCTAACCAACTGCCAAGGAGGAGAAGAAAGAAGACGGGAAGGCGATATACTTTGCAGCTCAATGCCGGCAGAAGAAATAGAAGGTTTAATTCTGTGCCCCAGAGGCGGAACGAGAGAAGAGTTTTTGTTATACAAATCCTCATACAGGGGATTGAACACAGAGTTATAGGCAGGGTTAGATGCATTAGAATATAATTTAGTAATGTATTGTAAAGACAATTTTATACGACGTTGTGGAAGAGATGGTTCATCAGCCTCGACGTATAGACTGTCAATAGGTGAAGTTCGGAAAGACCCAAGACAAAGTCTTAAACCTTGATGGTGGACAGAATCAAGAAGTTTAAGGTTACTTTTGCAAGCTCCACCATATACGATGGAACATAATCGAGTTTTGAACGGACCAGTGATCGATATAAGTGTAAGAGGGTAGCTTGATCCCCTCCCCACTTTGAGTTGGAAACAACTTTCAACAAATCGAGTGCCTTCAGGCATTTGTCTTTAAGGGATTTAATATGTGGCAGGAATGTTAAATGGGAATAAAAAATTAGACCCAAGAACTTGGCCTCCTTAACAACTTTGATGGGTGTGCCATTTAAGAAGAGTTCTGGGTCCTTATGGGGTTTATATTTTCTACAAAAATGTACACAATTCGTTTTTGATTTAGAAAATTTAAAGCCGTTTCCAAGACACCATTTATTCATTCTATTTAAACATTACTGCAATTGTCTTTCAATTGTATGCATATTTTTGCCGCAACAGGAAATATTGAAATCATCTACAAAAAGTGAACAATCGATTGAATCATTTAAAACTTGAGTTAAACTGTTAATTTTAATGCTAAATAAAGTGACAGACAAAATACTGCCTTGTGGGACACCCTGATCCTGATGATAATGATCAGACAGGGTACAACCCACTCGCACTTGAAATTGCCTGTCAGATAAAAAGTTGGATATGAAGTGAAGCAAACGGCCTCGTAATCCAAAATCAAGTAAATCCTTTAAAATACCATATTTCCATGTAGTGTCATATGCCTTTTCTAAATCGAAAAAGATGGACACTGCATGTTGGTTGTTAATAATTGCATTTTTAACAAATGACTCCAAGCGGACTAAATGGTCAACAGTGCTTCGATTTTTCCAAAATCCACATTGAATATTTGTAAGTAAATTATTGGATTCCAAGTACCAGATTAATCTATTGTTGATCCTCCCTTCCATAGTTTTACAAACGCAACTAGTCAAGGAAATAGGACGATAGTTTGAGGGATCAGTATGATCACGTCCAGGTTTTGGTATGGGCACAACTATGGCATCACGCCATGATGATGGGAATGAACCAGATGTCCAAATATCATCAAATATATTTAACAAGGTGTGTAAGCATGGTTCTGGTAAATGTTTCAGGAGTTGGTAATGGATGTTATCAGCTCCTGTAGCAGTATTATGAGCTTGGTCGAGAGCATCATGGAGTTCATGAATAGAAAAGATTTCGTTATAATCCTCTCCATTATCTGAACTGAAATTAATAATTTTCTTTTCTTGTTGTGTTTGATATTTTTTAAACTGAGGCGCATAGTTAGAGGAGGAAGACTGTTGAGCAAGAGTCTCGCCCAATTTATTCGCAATATCGGACTTGTCTGTCAATAATTGATCTCCATTGTGAAGGTGGTGGATGCTCGGTTTAGTACCTTTACCTTTAATTCTTTGGATCATGTTCTATACTTTGGACATAGGCGTTCGTGAATTGATTTGCGACACATTATTTCGCCAGGATTGGCGTTTATTGTGCTTGATTGTACGTCGGGCCTTAGCATTTAAAATTTTATACTTATTCAAATTATGCACCGTTGGATGTCGACGGAAATAGCATTCAGCTTTTTTCCGTGCCTTCCTAGCTTGCTTACAGTCATTGTTAAACCACGGTTTACGTATGTGAGGAAGTGTAGAGGACTTTGGAATACATTCGTCAGCAATCTTTTTGAGTTCATCCGAAAACAATCGCACAGGGTCAGAAACATCTCTGAAGAGCTCAGGTTGTAATATGTTTGAAGACATTATTTCAAACAAAGGCCAGTCAGCCTTTGAGAAATTCCATCTGGAACACGGAGGAACATCAGACGGAGTGACAGCTTTTAGAATGGTTGGAAAATGGTCACTTCCACACAGGTCATCATGGACTGACCAATCAAACTCATTCAGGAGATCAGAGTCTGTTATGGATAGATCGAGAGAAGAATATGTACCCGTTCCAGGATGTAAATATGTGTTAGAGTTATCATTAAAGAGACACAGATTGTTGTTACAAAGAAAATCTTCCAGTACTTTCCCTTTACAGCTGGTATGTGTACTTCCCCATAAGGGATTGTGACCATTCAAGTCACCCATGATGATACATGGCTTGGGAAGTAGAGTCGTAGAGTTCTTGAAGATGAGCGTGAAAGAGTGAAGAAGAAGGGGGTACAAAGAGTGAGCACAAAGTAAAAACAATATGCATGGTCACACGAACCGCAACAGCTTGAAGTGCAGTATTCAGAGGAACAGGACTATGTATTATGTCTTGTCTCACTAATATCGAAGACCCACCCGTGGCCTTTGGCCCTGGAGGTGAATAATAATTGTATGAATTATACTGTCGTACATCAAAGTGATCATTTTCTTTAAAATAGGTTTCCTGTAGGCAAAATGGTGACGGTTTGAAATCTTGTATAAGTAAATGTAAGTCATTGATATTATTCCTTAGTCCCCTACAATTCCATTGAATGATGGCATTGGAGCTCATGGAGGCTTAATTGGAGTTCTTGATCGGGAGTGGGGTCTGTTCCCATGGCTTGGGACTGTGGGACTGACCTCCATCTCTAAAGGTTCAAACGGATTGTGAACCTCTACAATAGATGACCCAGAGGGCACATCAACGTGTTGGAGAGCCCTGGTGTTTCTCTTTATCTTTTTCTTTTCGCTCTTTGACAGTTGTGCATGGCTACTGGCATCTTTACCGTTTTGAAAATCTGGTTCAGATGTAACGTCATTTATTGAGTCCGACAATAACTCTGTCTGAGAACATGATACGGATGTGTCTGTCTGTTTCATGGATATCTGAGAAACGTCATCTAAAAGGAGTCGATCTGCAACCCAAGAAATTGATGTCTGACACATGATGGAGGTGGTGGAAACTTTAACAACAGGAGGTGGGGAAGAAATGACAGTGGAATATTTAATGGTAGGAGTCTCAGAAGGATTTGGAACCATTTTTTTCGCTTCAAGAAAAGAAATATTTTGGGTATATTTGATTTTAAGAATTTGGTATTCTCGCTGGAAAAAGGGACAAGTCTTGGATGAGGCCAAATGTTCTCCATTGCAGTTAGCGCACTTGATAGCATTTGTGCACCCAGTGCTTTCATGGCTACCACTGCAACGAGAGCACACCGTGTCATTTCGACAAGTTTTTGTTCCATGTCCAAATCGCTGGCATTTATAGCATCGGAGGGGATTTGGAACATAAACTTCCACGACGAAATTGAAATAACCAGCTTTAATTGATTTTGGAAGGACTGCAAGACCAAAGGTAAAGAGATAAGTGTTTGTTTTGACAACTTCATCATTTTGTTTTCTGGTAAAGCGTTTAACGGCCGTAACTCCTTGATTCTTTAGTTCAACTGCAATTTCCTCCTCGCTCATGTCTGACAGACAACGAGCTGGGTCTCTGATGATCCTTCGACATGAGTCAAGAGTCTTATGCTCCGAGACAACAACTTTAGTGTTAACAAACTGTTTTAAGGACAGTAGATTAACTGATTGTTGTCTCATTCCACTAGGATAGAACCACCTCGGAGCCGTGAAACATTCTTGACATCGCCACAGACACCTTTAATGCCTTTAGCAACGACAAATGGATTGAGTTTTAACGGAGTGCCATCTTCAGATGCAATGATGAGAAATCTCGGCCAAGAATCAGTGACAGGTTGAATAATTTCTTCGTCAGATGATGAACCATCAACATGACGGCGCTTGTGCTTTGATGAACCAGGAAAATTATTTAGAGCCATGGTTATAGTAATGTGATTCGACACTTCTGTTCCCCACCCACTCCAGATATAAAAACATGAAAGGCTGTAAGGACTAAAGGAATAAATGCCAGGCTGGTTCGGCCCATGACACCATTCCCAAGAAATACAGAATTAAGAGGTTCGTATATCCAGATTGGCCCATGAGCCACCGCCTTCTGGCATTGGACTCTAGGCAGTGTAATTAAACAAAAGGTCATTAGTAAACACTGTGTGATAGACTTGCCATGAACAATATCTGTGAACTACATGCTGTCCATACACAGGACATGGCGTGACCAGCCGATTGATAGAATCGGGCCAATTCTACTACCCGTCTAGGTGAAGTAAGGGCCAAAGTGGCGTATTGAGCAACAGGAACACAGTTGCACGCTCCCATTGCCCTCAACCACCAGGATCCCGTCCTCAACCGACACAGGGGGGCAACCCACGGCCAACAGGTTGGTGGACCAAATATGCCCCCGGGCCCACAACGGGGGTGTTGACAGGCTCTCAGCATTACCCAGCACCCACCACGAGGAGGTGGCTCGCCACCGGTGCCGGCAAACGTTGAAGACGGTGAAATATAAAGAGAGCATAATGTAAACGCTACATGTAAAGTAATTCTCACTGCAACAGCCTGCATATTGGTAATAAGTGGAACAGGGCTTTGAATAACGTTTTGACTGACTACAATGGATGATCCGCCAGTGGCCCTATCACCCGGAGGTGAAAAACAATGATATGCATTATAATGACGAAGGTCAAATGTATCTGTTTCTGTTAAATATGTCTCTTGGAGACATAACGCTGAAGGTGTAAAATCTTGGACTAATAGCTGTAATTCATGTAAATTAGTCCTCAATCATCTGCAGTTCCACTATACAATATTATTGGAATAAACTATCTTTTTGGTGGGTTAATAGGGTATCTACCACTCACCTTTTTCGAGGGCGACAAGCTATGTGCCCTGGGATGGACGTTTTCTGACACTTTCATGGCCTCAAGCGATCCGTATTTATTGAATAATTTTACAGGATTTCCTGAACCCTTCTGGGGTCTGCCACTCTTTTTTGAAGATTCTGTTCTTGAGTCAGCTCTACTTTGAACAATATTCTTCGAGCTTGTTTTTGATCGTGATTTGTGAGTTGGCTGAGACAAAGATTGTTCTCCAGATACAGATGAAGTCTGACTACAGGACTGTGACCCGGCTTTAGATACCACCTGAGTGTTCACAGAAGATGTGAAGGTTAGACTGTTCGGGTGCAACAAACTGAGCATTATTTGTTTTAACCCACGTCAAATCTGTCTCGCAATGTATCGACGAGGTAGTTACTTTTCAGGTATATTCAGGAGTTTGTACAACTGATGCAGAGGATTCAGTATGTGCTGCAGATTCCACAAGTTTTTTAGCATCAGAAAAGGTGACATTCTGGGTGAATTTAATTTTATTGATTTCCATTTGTTTTTTCCAGACTGGACACTCTTTGGCGAAAGACGAATGATTTCCCGAACAATTTGTACACCTTTTATGGTCACTGTTACAGTCTTCTGTGACATGAGTATTCTCACTACAGTGGGCGCAAGTTATGGGCTTGGTACAAATGTTAACACCGTGCCCATACCTTTGACATCTAAAACATCTCAAAGGATTTGAGATGTACACGTCAACTGAAATACTACAGTAACCTGCTTTAACAGACTTGGCGATGAGACGGAAAACAGATAAGTATTTGTTTTGACCGTTTCATTGTTTCTGCAGATCGTGAATCTTTAAACATAAATCACTCCCTGATCTTTCATGTCAGAAGCAATATCTCAGTGACATATCAGCAAGCAATCCATCTCTGTCTCTGATTATGCCTTTACTGGTATTCAGAGCCCTGTGGACAGTGGGCACCCATGAAGAGCCACCTCCTCGTGGTGGGTGCTGGGTAACGCTAAGTGCTCTTCTCCCGTGTGGACCCGGGACAGAATGTGTTCACAGCACCCCATTTGCTTGTCGTAAGAGGCGACTAAATTGGGCAACCTGTTTGCCGTGGGTTGCGTCCCGTGTCGGTGGAGGACGGGATCCTGGTGGTTGAGGGCAACTGGGCTTTTGACCATGTTCTGTTTGCCTAACACACCACTTCGGCCCTTACTTCACCTAGACGGGTGGTTGAATTGGCCCGATTAAACCAATCGGCTGGTCATGCCAAGCCCTGTGCATGGACTACATATACATGCCATTGCACAAATTTTATTTGGACATTTTAATTTCGGTCTTGGCCTTATTGTTCATCGATGTGTTCTGAGTTTGAAATGCATTTTTGAAGTTCTTACCTTGCCTAGAGTCTTATGCCCAGAAGGCGGTGGCTCATGGGCCAATCTGGTAGATTAATTATTTATAATTCTTCTGCTGGAGTATATCATCCGGGTATCCTTGGTGCTGCAAGTTGGAGGCCCGCTTGCTTTAGCATTGTCCTTGTGATACTCCGTGGTGGGTGGGGAGCTCGGATGATGAACCATATTACACTAACCATGGCTTATGAAATCCCAACAAAAAAAACAAAATGTCCACTTGATATTGATCCTGTTGATACTGAGCACAGACCGTCTGCATCGATTGAATATTGGCCACGTTTCCTTGTAATTGAAACTCCTGACAAGAAACCATTACAGTTGAACCCTTTTGCAGTATCTAAGGGTATTCAAGGTATTGCTGGGGATGTTAAAAGCATTAGACACTTACGTTCGGGTGCACTGCTAGTTGAGTGCGGGAAAAAACAGCAAGCGACCAATCTGATGAGTATTAAGTCTTTCGTGGGCATTCCGGTAACGGTCTCTGCTCACAAAACCCTGAACACAAGTAAAGGTATTGTCAGAGATCGTGATCGACTGTTTGCTGACATGTCCGAACTTGACATAGCCTGCGAAATGAAAGATCAAGGTGTGCTTTATGTCAAGCGTTTTTCAACCCGGAAAGATAATGAAACTATCCAAACAAACACGTATCTGTTTTCCTTCTCGTCTCCAAACACCCCTAAGTCAGTAAAGGCAGGCTACTGTAACATCCAAGTTGAAACATACATCCCCAACCCGCTCAGGTGTTTTAAATGCCAGAAATACGGACACGGTGTATCTACCTGTACATTGTCTGTTGTGTGTGCTCACTGTGGTGAGAAGACACACACAACAGAAGATTGTGACAGTGATTTTAAAAAATGCACCAACTGCTCAGGCGATCATTCATCTTCTTCGAAACAGTGTCCAATTTGGAAAGAGCAAATGGCAATTAACAGAATAAAGTTTACTCAGAAAATGTCCTTTTCTGAGGCAAAAAAACTGGTAAAGAGGTCTGATCTTCCAGAGAGTTATGCTATGGTAGCAAAAACATCATCGGTGTCTACCTCTAAAATAACAAAATCATCCACAGGATGCCAAACTACCTTGACCTGGGTAAATTGCGACTCTCCACAGCTTTTGTACCCTGCTATATCATCCCAGACTGAGGAATTACTTCCTGGTACATCAAAGTCGTCTTCTGATGACAAATCATCATCATCTCAGTCACACTCAAAATCCCAATCGACAGCTGATAGTCAACAAACGGTGAAAAGTAAACCGAAGCCAAAGCCTGATGCTTCAAAACCACAAAGTGGCAGAGCTCCTAAAGGATCACAAAATAAAATTCAATTGTACAATAAGTATGGGTCTCTTGAAGATATGGACGTTTCTGAAAACGTCCATTCTAGGGCACATAGCTCATCGCCCTCAAAAAGAGTGCGGGGTAGATCCCCAATAAATCCCCCCAAAAGATAGTTTATTCCAATAATATTGTACAGTGGAACTGCAGAGGATTGAGGACTAATTTACATGAATTACAGCTATTAGTCCAGGATTTTACACCTTCAGCGTTATGTCTCCAAGAGACATATTTCAAACAAACAGATACATTTGACCTTCGTCATTTTATTGCATATCATTGTTTTTCACCTCCGGGTGATAGAGCCACTGGCGGGTCATGCATTCTAGTCAGACAAAACGTTACTCAAAGCCCTGTTTCACTGAATACTAATATGCAGGCTGTTGCTGTGAGACTTACTTTACATGTAGCGTTTACGCTATGCTCACTCTATATTTCGCCGTCTTCGACTTTTGCCAAAACTGATCTTCAAGCCCTGTATGACCAGCTCCCGAAGCCCTGTATTATAATGGGAGATTTAAATGGGCATAACCCACTCTGGGGAAGTGTAAACACAAACACTAAAGGTAAGTTGTTGGAGGACTTTTGTTCTGACAATGATTTATGTATTTATAATGAGGGTTCCAGCACATATTTACACCCTGGGACAGGGACCTATTCTGCTCTTGACTTGTCATTGACAAATTCAGAACGACTAAATGAATTCGAATGGTCAGTCCACGATGACCTATGTGGAAGTGACCATTTTCCTAGTGTATTGAAAGCTGTAACTCCATCTGATGTTCCTTCATCATCAAGACGAAATTTTAAAAAGGCTAACTGGGCTTTATATGAAACACTGTGTGCTGAAAAACTTAAACCTGAACGTTTTATTGACGTTCCTGATGCTATTAAATGCTTTTCTGATGAACTGAATTCCATAGCTGATGAGTGTATACCAAAGTCCTCTGTAGTTCCACACATAAGAAAACCATGGTTCAACGATGACTGCAAACAAGCTAGGAAGGCAAGGAAAAAAGCTGAACATTATTTCCGTCGCCATCCTATGGTGCATAATTTAAATAGATTTAACATTTTAAATGCTAAAGCACGGCGTACTTTTAAACAGAACAAACGCCAATCTTGGCAACATTATGTATCCAAAATAAATTCTCGGACACCCATGTCCAAGGTATGGAACATGGTCCAGAAAATCAAAGGTGAAGGTACTAAATCTACTGTCCATCATCTTAAACATGGAGATCAATTGTTTACTGATAAATCAGATATTGCTAATAAACTAGGTGAAACCCTTGCTAAACACTCGTCCTCTTCAAATTATGTACCAAAATTCCAGCAATATCAAAAACAACAAGAAAAGAAAACTATTAATTTCAATTCTGATAATGGGGAAGATTATAATGAAACATTTTCTATTCATGAACTCCATACTGCTCTTGATCAAGCTCATGACACTGCTACTGGAGCTGATAACATACATTATCAACTCCTGAAGCACTTACCAGAATCCTGCCTAGAAACTCTTCTCAATATTTTTGATGATATTTGGACATCGGGTAACTTTCCTCCTTCATGGCGTGACGCCATAGTAGTACCAATACCTAAACCTGGACGTGATCATACGGATCCATCCAATTATCGTCCGATTTCACTAACTAGCTGTGTTTGCAAGACCATGGAACGTATGATAAATAATCGACTTGTTTGGTACTTGGAAACAAATAATCTTATCACAGATATACAATGTGGTTTCCGTAAAAATAGAAGTACTGTCGATCACTTAGTTCGTTTGGAATCATTTGTTAAAAACGCACTAATTAACAAACAACATGCTGTGTCTATCTTTTTTTATCTTGAAAAAGCTTATGACACAACCTGGAAACATGGCATTTTGAGGGATTTACATGACTTCGGTTTGCGAGGTCGTTTGCCTGAATTCATTGCAAAATTTTTAAATAACAGGGAATTTTAAGTCCGCGTAGGTTCTACCCTATCTGATCATTATAATCAGGATCAGGGTGTTGCACAAGGCAGTATTTTGTCTGTCACTCTTTTTAGCGGCAACTGCAGCTGTGTTTAAACAAAATTGATAAATGGTGTCTTGAAAACGGCTTTAAATTTTCTAAATCAAAAACCAATTGTATACACTTCTGTCGTAAATACAAACCCCATAAAGAACCAGAACTATTTCTCAGTGGTACCCCAATCAAAGTCGTCAAGGAGGCCAAGTTCTTGGGACTTATTTTCGACTCACATTTGACCTTTTTGCCGCATGTTAAATCCCTTAAAGCCAAATGCCTGAAGGCACTCGATTTATTAAAGGTTGTTTCAAATTCAAAATGGGGAGGGGATCAATCTACCCTTCTTCACTTATATAGATCACTGATCCGATGTAAACTTGATTACGGCTCCATCGTATATGGTGGCGCTTGTCAAAGCAACCTAAAACTACTTGATCCTGTGCACCACCAAGGTCTAAGACTTTGTCTTGGTTCTTTTAGAACCTCTCCTATCGACAGTCTATACGTCGAAGCTGATGAGCCTTCTCTCAACTTACGTCGTATCAAACTATCTTTACAATACATTACAAAATTAGCTTCTAATGAGTCTAACCCCGCATGTAATTGTGTTTTTAATCCTCTCTATGAGGATTTGTATAACAAAAAGTCTTCCCTTGTTCCGCCTCTTGGGCTCAGAATTAAGCCATTTCTTGCTGCTTCTAGCATTGAGCTGGACCATATAGCTCCTTCCCGTCTTCTTTCTTCTCCTCCTTGGCAGTTGGTTAAACCCCAAGTTGACCTAACATTAACATCACTTAAAAAATCAGAAACGAATGAATTACAGTATAAACAAGAATATAATCAATTGAAACATAAATATAGCAATTATAAATCCTTATTTACGGATGGGTCCAAGGACGGTGGCGCTGTGGCTTGTGCCACTGTCATTGGATCCAGAACAATATCTTCTAGATTACCCGATAATAGCTCTATTTTTACCGCAGAGGCTAACGCCATATTGACAGCTCTTAGGTATATTCAGAGACACCCTAAACGCAAACAATATATAATTTATTCCGACTCTCTTTCTTGCCTTCAGGCTATTAAAAATATTTCTTGTAAACATCCACTTTTAATAGAAATTATTGAATTGTATAATGATCTTGCTACTGGCCAATACGACATCGTTTTCTGTTGGTTACCCAGCCATGTAGGGATCTCTGGTAACACATTGGCTGACCTTGCTGCTAAAGCAGCACTCAAGAAATCTGTGACACCACTGCTTATTCCTCACAGTGATTACAAAGCCACTATTAGATGTTATATCCGTGACCTGATGCAGAAGAAGTGGGACACCCAAGTGGGTATGAATAAATTACATGAGATAAAACCTTACATTGGTTATACCCACTTGGTTTGTCAGTCCAGATTTGAAGAGGTTATTCTACGACGATGTCGTATTGGAGACACTAGATATACTCATGCGTACCTGTTAAAAGGTGAGGATCCTCCTTTCTGTATCCCTTGTGATGAGAGAGTTACAGTCAAGCATATTCTGCTTGACTGTGTTGAATTCTCCATCACAAGGGATATGTATTTTTCAGTTAAAACAATGAAGGATCTTTTTAGCAGTGTTAGTTTTCATTTAACTCTTGTTTTTTTTAAAAGAAATAGATTTTTTGACTGAATTTTGAGCAATATGTTTCTGTAAAAAAGATGTATTTTAATAATTGGTAGTTTGGATTCGTAACTAGAATTGTTAGTGGCTGTACCCTCAAAGGGGGTTGAAGTATTGTAAAATTATTGTCCTCCTGAGAGGGTCCGTAAGTCCAAAAACATTGATAGTAAATTTAAGTCTACGACTGTTTTTAATCGTAGTATTCGTGTTGTTTTAATTGTGGCTAGCATATTGTACACTCGCCAGCGGCTGAAGGGATGGTGTAAATCCAACTAGGGTCCATGTAGGTAGCAAAGGTACTGTAAGTCCCCATGGTCCTAGTATGGTGATCTACCTTCAATTGTTGGCGATCTATAGCCTGATTTTATAGTGTATTGTCCAAATGGTGTTGTTATTTTTAACTTTCCATGCTAGTTTTAATTCCATTTGTGATATTCTAGTTGTTTTACTGTCCGTCGTTGACAGGTTTTATAGCAGACATACAATTAATTTTGATATTAGATGTTCTCGTCACGATATGGCTGAGATATTGCCGATGTGACGTTAAATTTTAACTCACTCACTCACTCACTGTGGACAGTGATAGAGACGGGAATTCCAATAAATACTGCTGTTGACATGATATTCTTTGCTTGCTGTTTTCTGCTGCATTCAACCAACAGAGGGCCTGAACGCAAGCATCTAAGATTTGTAACCTCACCTACAATGCCATGTATACCCTTGGAAATGGCAAAAGGGTTAAGTTTCAGTGATGTCTTGTCTACAGTTTCTATAACTAAAATCGTGGCCTATAGTCGATTGAGTTGGAAGGTCGTTGGTCGTCATCATCGTTGTCAAGCTGACGTTTATTTCGTTTTTTGGGGGGTTGGGTATTCCAAAGGTAGTATATATGTTTCATCATCCGAACTCCTCACCCACCATGGAGTATCACAAAGGACAATGCTAAACACAAGCGGGTCTCCAACTTGCAGCACCAAGGATACTCAGATGATATACTCCAGCAGAAAAACCAAACGATTAATTCTTCCACCAGATTGCCCATTCAACCACCCGACTAGGTGAAGTCAGGGCCAACGTGGTGTATTGGGCATTAGGAACACTGGTCCTGCTCCCATGCCCTCAACCACCAGGATCCCCCCCCTCCACCGACACAGAGCCGCAACCCATGGCAACGGGTTGGTAGACCAAATATCCCCCCGGGTCCACAACGGGGGTGTTGGCGAGCTCTTAGCGTTACCCAGCACCCACCACGAGGAGGTGGCTCACCAGGGGTACCATAAAGTTCAATAATTTCTATTGGAAGTGGATGTTTACATGCTAGGTTTTTAAAGGCCTGAAGGCACGAAAGAGAGTCTCAATAGATTATGTACTGTTTATGTTTAGGATGTCTTTGAATATATTTAAGAGCTGTTAATATGGCGTTTGCTTTAGCTGTAAAAATAGAACTGTCATCTGGAATTATAGAAGATATTGTTCTGGATCCAATGACAGTGGCACAAGCCACTGCACTACCGTCCTTGGATCCATCTGTAAAGAAGGATTTATAATTGCTATATTTAGCTTTCAATTGAATATATTCTTGTTTATATTGTAATTCATTAGTTTCTGATTTTTAAATGAAGTTAATGTTAGGTCGACTTGTGGCCTAACGAACTTCCAAAGGAGGAGAAGAAAGAAAACTGAAGGGAAAACTGTTTTCCAGCTCAATGCCGGCCGAAGAAAGAAAGGGTAAAATTTTGTGTCCCAGATGTGGAATAAGAGAACACACAGTTATAGGCAGGGTTAGATTTATTAGAATATAATTTAGTAATGTATTGTAAAGACAATTTTATATGACGTTGTGTAAGAGATGGTTCATCAGCCTCAACATAAAGACTGGCAACAGGTGAGGTTCTAAAAGATCTAATAGACAAAGTCTTAGACCTTTGTGATGGACAGAATCTAATAGTTTAAGGTTGCTTTTACAGGCTCCACCATATACAATGGAGCCATAATCAAGTTTAGATCGTACCAATGATCTTTATAGGTGAAGGAGGGTAACGTGATCCCCTCCCCACTTGGAATTTGAAACAACCTTTAACAAATCTAGTGCCTTCAGAGATTTAGCTTTAAGGGATTTAATGTGTGGCAAGAAGGTTAAATGAGAATTGAAAATTAAACCCAGGAACTTGGGCTACTTTACAACCTTGATGGGAGTGCCATTTAAAGATAGTTTAGGGTCCTTATGCGGCTTATATTTTCTACACTAATGTATGCAATTAGGTTTGGATTGAGAAAATTTGAAGCCATTTTCAAGACACCATTTATTTATTTTCTTTAAACATAACTGCAGTTTTCTTTCAATAGTACGCATATTTTTACCACGACAAGAAATATTAAAATCATCCTCAAATAATGATCCATGAATTGAATCATTTATTACCTTAGATAAACTGTTGATCTTAATACTAAACAAAGTGACAGACAAAATACTACCTTGAGGGACACCCTGATCCTGATTGTAATGATCAGACAGGGTAGAACCCACTCGGACTTGAAATTGCCTGTGTTTGAAAAAACTCTGATATAAAAAGATGCAAAGGGCCTCTCAATCCAAAGTCATGTAAATCCTTCAAAATACCATGCTTCCAGGTCGTATCATAAGCTTTCTCAAGATCAAAGAAAACTGATACAGCATGTTGTATATTTACGATAGCGTTTTTAACGAAGGATTGTAAGCGTACCAAATGATCAATGGTACTGCGATTTTTCCTGAAACCATACTTAATATTTGTGATAAGATCATTGGTTTCAAGATACCAAACTAATCTATTATTCACCATACGTTCACTGCTAGTGAGAGATATCGGTCTGTAATTCGACGGATCTGTATGATCCCTGCCAGGTTTTAGTATTGGAACTAGAATGGTATTACGCCACGAAGGAGGAAATTTTCCAGACGTCCATATTTTGTCAAATATATCTAAAGGTGTGACCAGACATGGTTCAGGCAAATGTTTCAGTAGCTGATAATGAATATTGTCATCACCTGCTGCAGTGTCATGAGCTTGGTCAAGAGCTGTATATAACTCATGTAATGAGAAAACTTCATTATAATCTTCACCATTATTTGATTCAAAATTAAGTTTTTTGTTTTCCTGTTGTTTCTGATATTTCTGAAACTCCGGGACATACTTTGTCGATGAAGAATTTTTGGCAAGTGTTTCGCCAATTTTATTTGCAAAATGAGACTTGTCAGTAATTAAACTGTCACCATCTTTGAGATGGTGAACTGAAGATTTTGAACCTTTACCTTTAATTCTTTGAACCATGTTCCATACCTTGGACATTGGCGTGCGCGAATTAATCCTGGAAACGTACCTCCTCCAAGATTGCCGTTTGTTTTGTTTGAAGGTAGTACGAGCTTTCGCATTGAGGATTTTAAACTTATTCAAGTTGTGGACAGTTGGATGATGGCGGAAATAATTTTCCTCCTTTTCTCTCGCTTTTCTGGCTTGCCTACAATCGGAATTGAACCATGGTGTCCGTACATGTGGAGCAGTAGAAGACCTTGGTATACACTCATCAGCTATTTCATTTAAAGTGTCTGAAAAAATACGAATAGGATCAGTTACATCACTGAAACACTGCGGCCGTTGTTCAGATGTGCATAACGTTTTATATAACGACCAGTTTGCCTTGGAAAAAATCCATCTTGTATAAGATGGAGAATCAGATGGATGAATTGCTGATAAGATAGTTGGAAAGTGGTCACTTCCACAGAGGTCATTGTGGACAGACTCAAATTCATTTAGTAGGGTCTGCAAGAGACAGATCCAGAGGAGAGAAAGTGCCAGTTGCAGGGTGCAGTAAGTCATCATTGTATACACATACACAAATCATTATTGGCTATAAAATCTTCCAGTATTTTAACTTTAGAGTTTGTATTTGTACCACCCCAAATCGGGTTATGGCCATTGAGATCACCCATTATAATACAAGGTTTAGGAAGCTGGTCATAGAGAGCTTGAAGATCAGACTGCTGGAGTGCTGAAGAAGGTGAAATATATAAAGAGCATAGTGTAAAGGTCACATGAAGACTTAGTCTCACTGCAACAGCTTGGAGACTAGTTGTGAGTGTTACAGGACTATGGATAACATCCTGCTTTACAAGAATTGAAGACCCTCCGGTGGCCCTGTCACCTGGAGGTGAAAAACAATTATATGCAATGAACTGACGTAAATCAAAAGTGTCTGTATGCTTCAGATAGGTTTCCTGGAGACATAAAGCCTGATGCAAAATCCTGGACAAGTAGCTGTAACTCGTTGAAATTAGTCCTTAGGCCTCCACAGTTCCACTGTACAATATTGTTGGAAAGGATTATCATTTGGGCGGGTTGATTGGGGATCTACCCCGCACTTGTTTTGAGGGCGACAAGCTGTGCGCCCTTGATTGGACGTTTTCGGACACGTCCATATCCTCAAATGATCCGTATTTGTTATAAAGCTTAATTCTGTTTTCAGACCCTTTTGGGGCTCTGCCACTTTGCTTTTTTGAAGAATCAGGCATAGGTTTAGTTTTTCCTTTAGGCATTTGTTGGACATTTGACAAAGATTGAGACCTTGCAGGTGGCTGTCATGATGAATCATGATCCGAAGCTGGCCCTGATTGACTTTGTGACATGCAAGGAAGTAGCTCAGCGGTCTGAGTGGAAATAGCGGGTGAAAAAACATCTTGGGAATCAGTGTGCACCCAAGTCAAGTTTGTTTGAGCAGCTGAAGAAGATTTAGAAGCCTTAGAGGATGGTTCAGATGATGGTTTTGTTTTAGAAGCATATGTTTCTTGTGGGTCGCATCTTTGAGCAAGTTGTTTCGCTTCGACAAAGCTGATATTTTGAGTAAATTATATTTTGGTTATTTCCATCTGGTACTTCCAAATCGGACACTCTTTTGAAAATGAGGAATGGTCGCCTGAACAATTGGTGCATTTCTTGTAATTACTGTCAGAATCTTCTGTTGTGTGGGTCTTCTCACCGCAGTGAGCACACACAACAGACAATGTGCAGGAATTTACACCGTGACCGTACTTTTGACACTTGAAACATCTGAGTGGATTAGGAATAAAAGTTTCCACTTTGATGTGACAGTAGCAAATAGTCTATCACGGTCTCTCAGAATACCCTCACTGGTGGTAAGAGTATGGTGAGGAGAGACTGACACTGGAATGCAGACAAATGATTTTGTTGAAAGGAGATTGGTTGCCTGTTGCCTCCTACTGCACTCAACAAGCAAAGAACCTGTTCGTAAACGTCTAACGTTTCTAACATCACCTGCAATGCCCTGTATGCCTTTTGATACTGCAAAAGGGTTCAGCTTTAACGGAGTGTTGTCATTGGTCTCAATTACAATAAACTGTGACCAGTAGTCAATGAATGTGGACAGTCCTTGGTGTTCAACATCAGGATCAGTATTATAAAGAGGACGTTTTGTTTTTTTTGAGGGGAGTTTCGTAAGCCATGGTAAGTTTATACTGTTTCATCATCCGAGCTCCCCACACGCCATGGAGTATCACAAGGACAATGCTAAAAGCAGGCGGGTTTCCTGCCTGCAGCACCAAATATACCCGGATGATATACTTAAGCAGAATAATACAAAAGTAATTATTCCACTTGATTGGCCCATGAGCCACCGCCTTCTGGACATAGGACTCTAGGCAAGTTACGAAATTGGAACTGTACGATCGAAATACAAATGAATCATCATGAAGCCAAGATAAAAAATTAAATATTTTCTCAAATTTGTGAAACAACATTTACATGTACAAGGCTTAGCATGACCAGCCGATTGGTTGAACCGGGTCCATTCAACCACCCGTCTAGGTGAAGTCAGGGCCAAAGTGGTGTGTTGAGCAATAGGAGCAATGGTCCTGCTCCCATGCTCTCAACCACCAGGATCCCTTTCTCCACCGACACAGGGCCACAACCCACGGCAAACGGGTTGGTGGACCAAATATCCCCCCGGGTCCACTACGGGGTTGTCGGCGAGCTCTTAGCGTTACCCAGCACCCACCACAAGGAGGTGGCTCGCCACGGGTGCCTGATATTGCAGATGTGAGGTTAAATCTTAACTCACTGACTCACTCACTGAGGCTAGAGAATATCAACCATTATTCAATTTGTAATAGCAGGTATGTGGGTATTTATGTATACAAACCCTCGGCCTAATACATCTGAGGAAATATGTGTAAACTAGCTCTCGTCCTAATATCGCTGTGACAATGTGCATATATTAGCTCTCGCCCTAACTTGGCTGGGACAATGTGTGTACACCAGCGGCTGAGACGATGTCGATGTAGTATTATATTCACTAATGTACGTTGACATGAATTATGCAAAACATACTTTGTCATAAGAGTTCTTTTTGTGTTTGAAGACTCTGAATGAACCATTAACATCCAGTGCCTGCAATATGATTTCCCCTTGTTTGGAGGCCGGATGTAGAAAGATCTGCAATGTTGGTTCGCCGTGTTTGAAGGCTGGGTGTGGAAAGGTTTGTGTGGGAGGTAAGTGATAACTGTACCAAAACAACTGGTAGGCTGCGTATAGGCTGAAAAAGGGGAATGAGTATAGGTTGAGACAGGGGGCTGAGTATATGCTGAGTATAGGCTCGGAAAAGACTAAAAAGGGGGAATGACTAGAGGTTGAGGAAGGGCGATTAGTAAAGACTGAAAAAGGGGAATGAGTATAGGCTGAGACTGGTGGTTGAGTGTAGACAGAGACCAGGGTATGATTATATAGTTCGAGACAGGAAACGAAAACCGGATAAAGTAAAAGCAAACTTGATTGAAAACGAAATTCTACGGATAGTCAACTTCTTTAGTTTATACTTTGTAGGGATGTCAAAAATAGGTCAAAAGATGATTTTAGGTCAGGTCTCCAGAAATCGATGTTACGTACAAATCACCCAACTGATGTAAATGAACTAGCTAACCTCGAACCTTCTTGACAAACAATTACCTGCTACACGAAAACAGAAGCATGGTACGCCGATGTACAATAATAAGATCCAGCAATCCAACGCACACAGACGAGCTATGGAGGAAATCAGGACTTGTAATACATCGTCAAATGTATAAATCGAATATAAACAAATTCAAGGATTGTAAGTCCGAAGGAGGAGCAAGATGGTGTCGAATCTGAACAATGCAAGGATGCTTTTCTCTCAGATATTCAGTTTGGGTAAAGTAAATGACAAACCTTTTCCGGAGCATGGCACTTAAGAAGAATTTGCGAGTAATTGTTTTTAGTTTTATAGCAGCAAGATTGACAAGATTCGTCAGGAGTTTTCAAGAGTCTCTGAAGGTGTAGGGAAAGCTGATGCTCGGAGATTTGAAGTCACTGGGTTTCAATATTAGAAGAAGCAGAGGTCATGAAACTATTCTCTTGCTCTAAACCAACAAGTTGAGAAGAAGATCCCATTCCCACCAAGCTGATTTTGGAGCATATAGATATCATACTACCTACAATAACAAGAATAATCAATCAAAATCTAGAAGAAGGAGTATTTCCAGAATGTTTCAAATCCGCAGTTGTAAAACCTTTATTCAAGAAATCTAGCCTGGACAAAAACAAAATTTCAAACTGTCGGCCTGTCTCAAACCTTTCCAACATGTCAAAACCTTTGGACAAAGCTGTTCAGTACCGCATTGTCGAACATATGAAATCCAATCACCTGGAGCCCAAGTTTCAGACTGCTTATCATGTCGGTCATAGCACGGACACAGCCATACTTAGAGTTGTAGGCGAACTACAACAAACAATTGATCAGTGTAAACTCGGCGTTCTAGTTCTTGTTGATTTAACAGCAGCTTTTGACACAGTGGACCACTGTACACATCTTATAAGCAGTCAGAATTTGGCGTCTTAGGATCTGTTCACTACTGAATCACATCTTATCTATCAGGAAGACAACAAGCTGTTGCCATTGATGATATCAAATCTGACAGAGAGTGGCTGAAGTGCGGTGTACGACAAGGATCTGTGTTGGGGCCGGTTTTATTCACCACATACATAAAGCCACTTGGTCACCTCATAGATAGCCACGGGAAGGGTCATCACCTATATGCAGACGACATACAGGTCATGGTCATTTTACTTCCTATTCAGAATCCTACCTCACCTTTATCGTCATTAAAGCAGATTAAAGCTGAACAGCAGCAAAACAGAAGCCATGCTTTTTGGAACAAACTGCATGCTGAAGAAGAACAAAATAGACAACCTCTCTGTTGGTATAGAAGAAATAAAGCTCTCCTCTTGTGTTATTGACCATAAATCAGAAATGGACTGTGAAAAGCATGTAACTGACTTATGTAGAAAGTGTCACTACCATTTACACAACATCGGGAACATTCGTGCACTTTTTCATCTAAGACGCTGCGGCAGCCCTCGTCAGGACGCTATTAGGTTCTATCTAGGCTTGATTATTGCAACAGTCTCCTTCTAATTGCAAACCAAGAAGATGTTCACAGATTACAGAAGATACAGAACAAGGCAGCCAGGATAGTGGCACTCAGATCCAAGTACGATCATACCACGCCAATGCTAAGATCTTTACATTGGCTACCTGTACAGGCACGGGTCTTGTACAAAGTTCTCCGTTTCATATATCAATGTGTAAATGCACCCGAGTACATGTGTGCACTAATTAATGTGTACAAACCATTTCATTCTCTTACATCAGATACACAGCATTTGCTCCAGATACCAAGATGGAAGCTCAATCGATTTGGACAGTGGTCATTCAAAACCTCTGACGCTACTCTATGGAATGCCGTGACACAGAACATGCCTATAATAGGAGAGTTTTGCCTGACGCTTTTGCTCTGCAAAAAAAAAATACTTTACCGGTTTTTCCTTTCCACATAAATGAGGAGCATTTGTGTTATACGTTATTTATCAGTTCTACGTTCAGATTGGGAATCTTGTGTACTAGCTTATATCTTCTGACCGTCGTGTACATTTCCCCCATCTTATTTATTTATATAAAGACCTTTTTGCTTTTGCTTGTAATTCTAGGTAAAAGTTTTCAATATGTGGAGCTATTGTTGAGGTTGACGTGTACGACTTTATGATATTGGGCGGTGCGTTTAATATATTCTTTTGAGTATCCTTTTTAAGGTATAATGTGATAAATCCATGTTATAACTTTCTTATAGTTCACCTTTTTCAATGCGTAATTCAGTAAATTTAACAAATACAAATGTAAATGTAAATCTTTCCAAGAAAGGTTCTTGTAAAAATCATCGGTGAATTCGGAGGGTTCCCGGGCTTTTTTCATTGTTCATGTTCTCGAGAGCATAAAGAACATTATAGGAGACTATTTGAATCTTCTTTTATTACTTTTAAGCAAATAGTAAATCAAGGTTTTCATCCTTCACGTCTTTAGCTGTTTACTAAGCATGTGAAGTCTTTCCAATTTCATTAGTACCAGTTATGATCTTTCCTTCTTTATCTATTCTAGTAATAGCTTTATTCAGATGATTTTTTTTCTAACGACAGAAAATATTTAGTTGGTTTTTCAACTTTGGACAGTTGCACTGAATCAACAAAACATGGACACATGTTTTTACGTTCTATTTCCTAGTCTTTCAAACCCTCGCTAAACGTTCTTTTCAGTTAGTTGTTAATAAATGCTTGGACAATAGTAACATCAATGTATGGTTCTTACCTAACCCTACTGACTCTCCTGTTCAGTATAAATTCGGAAGTGTACTTTAGAAATATATGAAGCAGCATTTGTGGTTTCCTTTTGCTTTCTATGCCAACCAGTCAATATATTTGTAATCTAAAGTAAAGTAAGGATTTCAAAATTAATAAATAAGAACCATTCTATGTACTCCCAATATGTGGTCCTTCAATTTTAGCCCTGTTAATCTCATAATGTTGTCTAAAAAATATATTGAGTTAACACTTGTCTCACAGCATCATCGTCCTGTGAACTACATAGCGCCTCGAAGACTGGGAACCTGTCAGACGTGACACTCATCTTGTCCCAAGGACGAATGGGCATTAACTGTAAAGATTGTATTGGTAGAACACCAACGATGTGGGCAGCTACTGAAAGACATAGAGAAGTGGTGCAGTTGCTTGTAACTAAAGGGGCTAACATGTCACTTGTTGATAGATTCGGCATCAACATCCTTCACTCAGCCTGCCTGGGGGGAGATGTAGAGGTAGTGAAGCATGTTCTTTCACAGAACATGTTGGACATTAATAGTAGAGAACAGTGCGGGAGGACAGCTGTAATGCTGGCAGCAGAGAACGGACACAAAGACGTGGTGGAATTCCTTGTTGACAAAGGAGCTGACCTGTCACTCGTGGATGAAACAGCTGACAACGTCCTTCACTGCGCCTGTCGTGGGGGGGATGCCGGGGTGGTGAAGTACATCCTTTCAAAGAATCGGGTTGATATCAACAGAAGAGGATTACATGAGCTGACACCGATCATGATGGCAAGAAGATGCAAACATAGAGAAGTGGTGGAGTTACTCCTGAGTACAAGAGCTGATGGGTCACTCAGATATTACAATCATATAAATATGCTTTTGTCTGCATGTAGGGAAGGAGACATGGAGGTGGTTAAGTTTGTCCTCTCACAGAATATTGTGGACGTCGACAGTAGAGGGCCGAGGAAGAAAACACCTGTGATGCTCGCAGCCCAATATGGACATAAAGAAGTGGTAAAGGTACTGGTTGAGAATGGAGCTGACTTGTCACTTGCATATGACACTGGTAGCAATGGCCTTCACTTGGCCTGTTCGAAAGGACGTTTGGAGGTGGTAAAGTATATCATTTCACAGAACATAGTGGACATCAACTGTAGAGGGTTGGGAAAGAAAACAGCTGCGATGATCGCAGCAGGATGTGGACATAAAGAAGTGGTAGAGCTACTGGTTGAGAATGGAGCTGACTTGTCACTTGCATGTGCCAGTGGCAGCAACATCCTTCACTTGGCCTGTTCGAGAGGACGTTTGGAGGTGGTAAAGTATATCCTTTCACAGAACATTGTGGACATCAACAGTAGAGGGCTGAAGAAGAAAACACCTGTGATGAACGCAGCAGAATCTGGTCATAAAGACGTGGTGGAGCTGCTGGTGGAGAAAGGGGCTAACTTGTCACTTGCATGTGACACTGGTAGCAACATCCTTCATTTCACCTGTTCGAAAGGACGTCTGGAGGTGGTGAAGTATATCCTTTCACAAAACATTTTGGACATCAACAGTAGAGGGATGATGAAGAAAACACCTGTGATGAACGCAGCAGAATCTGGACATAAAGAAGTGGTTGAGCTACTCGTTGAGAATGGAGCTGACTTGTCACTTACATATGGCACTGGTAGCAACATTCTTCACTTGGCCTGTTCGAAAGGACATCTGGAGGTGGTAAAGTATGTCATATCACAGAACATTGTTGACATCAATGGAGGAGGAATACAGAACATGACACCGGTAATGATGGCAGCAAAATCCGGACATAAAGAAGTGGTAGAGTTTCTTGTGAGTAGAGGAGCTGATGTGTTTTAGGTTATTAGGGTTCCATACCTAAAAAGTCAGAGACAGATTGTAACTGTTTGATTCATTATTATCGAAAGATTACAGATTAAAACATTGTGTGTAGCTGAGAGCGGTCATTATTATTGTTGTTGTTATTCCTGTGGTTTCTATTTTTAGATTTAAACACAACCACAACCAGTCCATAGAATTAAACCTCACCATTGTCCTCTTGGCCCTCAAGCAGTCAATGTTAGGTCGAGTTGTGTCCTATCCAGTTGCCAAGGAGGAGGAGAAAGAAGAAGGGAAGGGGCTATATTATCTAACTCTGGCAGCAGAAATAAGTGGTTCTATTCTTAAACCAAGAGGCAGAACAAGAGAAGATTTCTTATTGTAGACATCCTACGGTGGATTGGAAACACAGTTGTATGCAGGGTTCGGCTCATTGGAATATAGTTTTGTTACACACTGTAAAGCTAATTTTATACGTCGTTGCTCAAGAGATGGTTCTCTGGGGTCT
Organism: Haliotis asinina; assembly: GCF_037392515.1. Lineage (NCBI taxonomy): Eukaryota > Metazoa > Mollusca > Gastropoda > Lepetellida > Haliotidae > Haliotis > Haliotis asinina. The sequence continues at coordinate 49,894,186 of NC_090280.1, read as the reverse complement.
TCTCGTTTACCCACCACCTTTTGATTTTGGTGTGCAAATCACTGAAGCGAAATAATCCTCTAGACAATAGAGGATGTTTTATTGATCCCTGTGAAATCAAGTCCCCCCTTCATGATAATGACACATGATATTGATAATGACAACTACACCAGTCTTTACTCTTCAATTAAGGATAACAATTTCAATTCAACAAATTTCAATTCAACAAATTTCATTACTGGACATTCCATACTGGCATCACAATATGCACACACATTTATTTTAATACGGGACAATCCATATCACATTTAATTACATTTCTCCACATTTAATACACAATTCAATGCCCAGTTAAATGGGGAAACAGCATCACAAAATGAATACACATTCATGTTGCCAGCGATGTAGTGCTGCTTAAGGTTACAAGGACGATCGTTCAAATGGACATATTTGGCCTTTTTACGTGGAGGTTTTTGCACCGGCCCTAAGCTGCATACATGATGCCTCAACAAACGACTGCTCTTTCATGAGGAAGTCGATGATTTTGAAGATGTTGGGGTGATTCTCAATGATGTTTGACAACTTCCTGTGCCATCCATCAACGTGGTTGGTAGTGCGGGGCCCCTCAGTGGTGAAATGGTTCCACATTGTCCTGCCATGATCACCTTCCACCCAGTATGAAGTCACGTAGTCGGTGAACTTCTCAACTGTAAACTTATAGTTTTGAAATATCAAATATTGACCACCTCTACCATTTGGAATGAACTTGACATTCACTTGTTGGTTAGCCAGCGTGACTGACTGGTCAACTAATGATGTGTCTATATATACTGTTGTCGTTTATGAAAAGTGTTCACTAATTTAGTAACTTTACTTAAGTTGATGAGCTGGTGAACACAGTTCACTTAGGTGACACCATATTTCATGATGAGCAGTGTAATCACCGACCGGTCCACACTAATCCCCCTTGATCCCTTGTATAAACTTCAGGGTGGTGGGTAAGTGAAAATAACCCTACGCCATTAGCTTCTGCTGTAAAAATAGAACTATTATCTGGTAATCTAGAAGATATTGTTCTGGATCTAATGACAGTGCCACAAGCCAATGCACCACCATCCTTGGACCCATCTGTAAATAAGGATTTATAATTGCTATATTTATGTTTTAGTTGATTATATTCTTGTTTATATTGTAATTCATTAGTTTCTGATTTTTTGAATGATGTCAATGTTAGGTCAACTTGTGGCCTGACCAGCTGCCAAGGAGAAGAAGAAAGATGATGGGAGGGAGCTATGTTTTCCAGCTCAGTGCCGGCAGCAGAAAGAAAGGGGTTAATTCTATGTCCTTGAGGCAGGACAAGAGACGACGTTTTGTTGTATAAACCCTCATAAAGGGGATTGAACCACAGTTATATGCAGGGTTAGATTCATTAGAGTATAATTCAGTAATGTACTGTAAAGTTAACTTTAAACGGCGCTCCTCAAGAGATGGTTCATCAGCCTCAACATAGAGACTGTCAATAGGTGGAGTTCTAAAAGACCCAAGACAAAGTCTTAGACCTTGATGATGGACAGAATCTAATATTTTTAAGTTGCTTTTGCAGGCTCCACCATAGCCGATGGAGCCATAATCAAGTTTAGAACGCACGGGTGATCGATAGAGATGGAGAAGGTTAGCTTGATCCCCTCCCCATTTAGAATTTGAAACGACTTTCAACAAGTGTTTTCAGGCATTTAGTTTTAAGGGATTTAATATGCAGTAAAAAATGTTAAGTGTGAATCAAAGATTAAACCCAAGAACTTGGCTTCCTTGACATTTTTAATTAGCGTGCCATCTAGAGATAGTTCAGGGTCCTTATGTGGTTTATATTTACGACAAAAAATGTATGCAGTTAGTTTTCGATTTGGAGCCGTTTTCAAGACACCATTTATTAATCTTGTTTAAACACAACTGCAGTTGCCGTTGAATAGGATGCAGATTTTTACCACGACAAGAAATATTAAAATCGTCCACATATAACGATATATCAATTGAATGGTTTAAAACTTTTGATAAACTGCTTATCTTTATGCTAAAAAGTGTGACAGACAAAATACTGCCTTGTGGAACACCCTGATCCTGATTGTAATGATCAGACAGGGTAGAACCCATTCGGACATTGTCTGTTATTTAAAATGTTGGCTATGAATTCAGCCAAACGACCTTACAAGCCGAAATCATGTAAATCTCTCAGAATGCCATATCTCCAGATTGTGTCATATGCCTTCTCAAGATCAAAAAAGATAGACACAGCGTGTTGTTTGTTAATCAATGCGTTTTTACAAATGATTCCAAACGCACTACTATTATTATGATTATTTATCATGCGTTCCATGGTCTTGCAAACACAGCTAGTTAATGAAATCGGATGATAATTGGATGGATCCGTATGACCACATCCAGGTTTAGGTACTGGTACTACTATAGCATCACGCCATGAAGAGGGAAATTTCCGGAAGTCCAAATATCATCAAAAATATAAAAGAGCGTCTCTAAACAGGATTCTGGTAAGTGCTTCAGTAGTTGATAATGTATGTTATCAGCTCCTGTAGCAGGGTCATGAGCTTAATCAAGAGTGAGTGAGTGAGTTAATATGTAACGTCACATCGGCAATATTGCAGCCATATTGTGACGAGAACGAGTAATTATGATAATACAAATGAATTAATAGCACATACATTGTAAAACCTTGTCGACGAAGGAAAGTAAAACTAACTAGAATGTCACAGAGTAGAATGTAAAACTAGTGAATAGACCTAAAACAATGCACCTACAGAGGACAGTACAATATAAAAATGAGCTATAGGTTGCCAACAACTGAAGGTAGATCACCATACTAAGGACCATGGGGACATACAGTACATTTGCTTCCTGCATGGACCCTAGTTGGAATTACATCATCCCCTCAGCTGTTAGCAATTTAGACAAATCTAGCCATAAAGTAAAAACACACTTATTCTACGATTAAAAAGATGGAAATCTTAAATTTGACTTCAAATGTTTTGGGACTTACGTACCCTCTCAGGAGGACAATTATTTTACGGTACTTCAACCCCCTTTGAGGGTACAGCCACTAACGATTTGAGTTACTAATTTAATCTTCCAATTATAAAATATTTATATATTTACAGTTCAATTAACTAATCTAATTCCTTTAAAAATGCAATAATTAAATGAGGGCTAATATTGCTAAAAAGATCCTTCATAGTTTGTGAATTAAAATACTGATCCCTTGTGATGGAATACTCAACACAGTCAAGCAAGATATGCTTGACTGTGATTCTTTCATCACAAGGGATGCAGAATGGAGGATCCTCACCTTTCAAAAGGTATTCATGAGTATATCTCGTATGGCCAAAACGACATCGCCTCATAATGACCTCCTCAAATCTGGACTGACAACCCAAGTGGGTATAACCAATATAAGGTTTTATTGAATGTAATTTATTTACACCCATTTGGGTGTCCCACCTCTTTTGCATCAGATCTCGGATATACGATCTAATTGTAGTTTTATAATCAGAGTATGGGATAAGAAGTGAAGTCACGGATTTGTTGAGTGCTGCCTTGGCAGCAAGATCGGCCATTGTATTGCCAGAAATGCCCACATGGTTGGGTAACCAACAAAAGACGATGTCGTATTGGCCAGTTGCAAGATTATTAAATAATTCAATTATTTCTATTAAAAGTGGATGTGTACATGACAGGTTTTTAATTGCCTGGAGGCAAGAAAGAGAATCGGAATAGATAATATACTGTTTATGTCTAGGTGAGTGAGTGAGTTAATATTTAACGTCACATCGGCAATATCTCAGCCATATCGTGACGAGAACGTTAAATACTGAAATGAAATATATGGATACTATAAAAAACCTGTCAACGACGGACAGTAAAACAACTAGAATATCACAACTGGGATTAAAACTAGTGTGGAATGTTAAAACTAATATCACTATTCGGACAATACAACATAAAATCAGGCTATAGATTGCCAACAACTGAAGGTAGATCACCATACTAGGGGCCATGGGGACTTACAGTACCTTTGCTGCCTGCATGGACTCTAGTTGGATTTACATCATCCCCTCAGCTGTCAGCAATTTAGTCACATCTAGCCAAAAATTAAAAATACACATATACTACGATTAAGAACAGTGGAAAGTTTAAATTTACTGTGAATGCTTTTGGACTTACGTACCCTCTCAGGAGGACAATAATTTTACAATACTTCAACCCCCTTCGAGGGTACAGCCAGCAACAATTCAAGTTACTAATCCAAACTTCCAATAATTAAAATACATCTATTTACACAACATAACATTCAAAATTCCACCAAAAAATCAATCTCTTTTAAAAAACCAATAATTAAACATGAATTAACGCTAGTAAAAAGATCCTTCATTGTTTTAACTGTAAAATACTTATCCCTTGTGATGGAGAATTCAACACAGTCAAGCAGGATATGCTTGACCGTGGTTCTCTCATCACAAGGGATACAAAACGGAGGATCCTCACCTTTCAAAAGGTGCACATGAGTATATCTAGTATGGCCAATACGACATCGTCTTAAAATAACTTCTTCAAATCTGGACTGACAACCCAAGTAAGTGTAACCTATATACGGTTTTATTTCATGTAATTTATTTATACCTACTTGGGTGTCCCACTTCTTCTGCATCAGATCACAGATGTAAGTTCTAATGCTAGCTTTATAATCAGAGTATGGAATAAGAAGTGGTGTCACAGATTTGTTGAGTGCTGCCTTGGCAGCAAGATCGGCCATTGTATTGCCAGAAATGCCAACATGGTTGGGTAACCAACAAAAGACGATGTCGTATTGGCCAGTTGCAAGATTATTAAATAATTCAATTATTTCTATTAAAAGTGGATGTGTACATGAGCGGTTTTTATTTGCCTGGAGGCAAGAAAGAGAATCGGAATAGATAATATACTGTTTATGTCTAGGATGTCTTTCAATATATTTAAGAGCCGTTAATATAGCGTTTGCTTCAGCTGTGAAAATAGAACTATTATCTGGTAATCTGAAAGATATTGTTCTGGATCCAATGACAGTGGCACAAGCCACTGCGCCACCATGCTTAGACCCATCTGTAAATAAAGATTTGTATGTATTATACTTACTTTTTAATTGATTATATTCTTGTTTATATTGTAATTCATTTGTTTCTGATCTTTTAAACCTCGTCAGTGTTAGGTCAACTTCGGGTCTAACTAACAGCCAAGGTGGAGACGAAAGTAAACGGGAAGGAGATATATTGGCTAGCTCAATGCCGCAAGCAGACAGAAAAGGTTTCACTCTAAGTCCAAGAGGTGGAACAAGAGAAGACTTTTTATTGTATAAATCCACATAAAGAGGATTAAAAACACAGTTAAATGCAGGGTTGGCCTCAATAGAATACAGTTTTGTTATATACTGTAAGGAGAGTTTTATACGCCGTTGAGTAAGCGATGGCTCTTCGGCCACGACGTAAAGTGAGTGAGTGAGTTAATATTTAACGTCACATCGGCAATATCTCAGCCATATCGTGACGAGAACGTTAAATACTGAAATGAAATATATGGATACTATAAAAACCTGTCAACGACGGACAGTAAAACAACTAGAATATCACAACTGGGATTAAAACTAGTGTGGAATGTTAAAACTAATATCACTATTCGGACAATACAACATAAAATCAGGCTACAGATTGCCAACAACTGAAGGTAGATCACCATACTAGGGGCCATGGGGACTTACGGTACCTTTGCTACCTGCATGGACCCTAGTTGGATTTACAACATCCCTTCAGCAGTCAGCAATTTAGTCACATCTAGCCAAAAATTAAAAATACACATATACTACGATTAAGAACAGTGGAAAGTTTAAATTTACTGTGAATGCTTTTGGACTTACGTACCCTCTCAGGAGGACAATAATTTTACAATACTTCAACCCCCTTCGAGGGTACAGCCACCAACAATTCAAGTTACTAATCCAAACTTCCAATAATTAAAATACATCTATTTACACAACATAACATTCAAAATTCCACCAAAAAATCAATCTCTTTTAAAAAACCAATAATTAAATATGAATTAACGCTAGTAAAAAGATCCTTCATTGTTTTAACTGTAAAATACTTATCCCTTGTGATGGAGAATTCAACACAGTCAAGCAGGATATGCTTGACCGTGGTTCTCTCATCACAAGGGATACAAAACGGAGGATCCTCACCTTTTAAAAGGTGCACATGAGTATATCTAGTATGGCCAATACGACATCGTCTTAAAATAACTTCTTCAAATCTGGACTGACAACCCAAGTAAGTGTAACCAATATACGGTTTTATTTCATGTAATTCATTGATACCTACTTGGGTGTCCCACTTCTTCTGCATCAGATCACGGATGTAAGTTCTAATGCTAGCTTTATAATCAGAGTATGGAATAAGAAGTGGTGTCACAGATTTGTTGAGTGCTGCCTTGGCAGCAAGATCGGCCATTGCGTTACCGGAAATACCTACGTGGCTGGGTAACCAACAAAAGACGATGTCGTATTGGCCAGTGGCAAGAGTATTATACAATTCAATAATTTCAATTAAAAGTGGATGTTTACAAGATATATTTTTAATAGCCTGAAGGCAAGAAAGAGAGTCTGAATAGATTATATATTGTTTACGTTTAGGGTGTCTTTGAATATATTTAAGAGCTGTTAGTATGGCGTTAGCCTCTGCTGTAAAAATAGAACTGTTATCTGGTAATCGAGAAGATATTGTTCTGGATCCAATGACAGTGGCACAAGCCACAGCGCCACCGTCCTTGGACCCATCTGTAAATAACGATTTATAATTGCTATATTTATGTTTCAGTTGATTATATTCTTGTTTATACTGTAATTCATTCGTTTCTGATTTTTTAAGTGATGTTAATGTTAGGTCAACTTGTGGCCTAACCAACTGCCAAGGAGAAGAAGAAAGAAGACGGGAAGGAGCTATATGGTCCAGCTCAATGCTAGAAGCAGCAAGAAATGGCTTAATTCTGACCCCAAGAGGCGGAAGAAGGGAAGACTTTTTGTTATACAAATCTTCATAGGGAGGATTAAAAACACAATTAAATGCGGGGTTAGACTCATTAGAAGCTAATTTTGTAATGTATTGTAAAGATAGTTTGATACGACGTAAGTTGAGAGAAGGCTCATCAGCTTCGACATATATACTGTCGATAGGAGAGGTTCTAAAAGAACCAAGACAAAGTCTTAGGCCTTGGTGGTGCACAGGATCAAGTAGTTTTAGGTTGCTTTGACAAGCGCCACCATAGACGATGGAGCCGTAATCAAGTTTAGATCGGATCACTGATCTATATAAGTGGAGAAGGGTAGATTGATCCCCTCCCCATTTTGAATTTGAAACTACCTTTAATAAATCGAGTGCCTTCAGGCATTTGGCTTTAAGGGATTTAATATGCGGCAAAAAGGTCAAATGTGAGTCGAAAATAAGTCCCAAGAACTTGGCCTCCTTGACGACTTTGATTGGGGTACCACTGAGAAATAGTTCTGGTTCTTTATGGGGTTTGTATTTACGACAGAAGTGTATACAATTAGTTTTTGATTTAGAAAATTTAAAGCCGTTTTCAAGACACCATTTATCAATTTTGTTTAAACACAGCTGCAGTTGCCGTTCAATAGTATACATGTTCTTACCGCGGCAAGAAATATCAAAATCATCCACAAATAAATATCCATCTATTAAACCGCTTAAAACTTTAGACAAACTGTTGATCTTGACGCTAAAAAGAGTGACAGACAAAATACTGCCTTGTGGAACACCCTGATCCTGATTATAATGATCAGACAGGGTAGAACCCACACGGACTTGAAATTGCCTGTTATTTAAAAATTTAGCAATGAATTCAGGCAAACGACCTCGCAAACCGAAATCATGTAAATCTCTCAGTATGCCATATTTCCAGGTTGTGTCATATGCCTTCTCAAGATCAAAAAAGATAGACACAGCATGTTGTTTATTAATCAGTGCGTTTTTCACAAATGATTCTAAACGCACTAAGTGATCGACAGTACTTCTGTTTTTCCGGAAACCACATTGTACATCTGTGATAAGATTATTTGTTTCCAAGTACCAAACAAGTCGATTATTTATCATGCGTTCCATGGTCTTGCAAACACAGCTAGTTAATGAAATCGGACGATAATTGGATGGATCAGTATGATCACGTCCAGGTTTAGGTATTGGTACTACTATGGCATGATGCCATGAAGAAGGAAATTTCCCGGATGTCCAAATATCATCAAATATTGATAAGAGCGTCTCTAAACAGGATTCTGGTAAGTGCTTCAGGAGTTGATAATGTATGTTATCAGCTCCAGTAGCAGTATCATGAGCTTGATCAAGAGCAGTATGGAGTTCATGAATAGAAAATGTTTCATTATAATCTTCCCCATTATCAGAATTGAAATTAATAGTTTTCTTTTCTTGTTGTTTTTGATATTGCTGAAATTTAGGTATATAATTAGAAGAGGAAGAATGTTTAGCAAGAGTTTCGCCCAGTTTATTCGCAATATCTGATTTATCAGTAAGTAATTGATCTCCATGTTTAAGATGATGGACAGTAGATTTAGTACCTTTACCTTTGATTTTCTGGACCATGTTCCATACCTTGGACATGGGTGTCCGAGAATTTATTTTAGATACATAATGTTGCCAAGTTTGGCGTTTGTTCTGTTTAAAAGTACGCCGCGCTTTAGCATTTAAAATCTTAAATTTATTGAAATTATGCACCATAGGATGGCGACGGAAATAATGTTCTGCTTTTTTCCTTGCCTTCCTAGCTTGTTTGCAGTCAACGTTGAACCATGGTTTTCTTATGTGTGGAACTACAGAGGAGTTTGGTATACACTCATCAGCTATGGAATTCAGTTCATCAGAAAAGCATTTAATAGCATCAGGAACGTCAATAAAACGTTCAGGTTTAAGTTTTTCAGCACACAGTGTTTCATACAAAGCCCAGTTAGCCTTTTTAAAATTTCGTCGTGATGATGGAGGAACATCGGATGGAGCTACGGTTTTTAATAGTGTAGGAAAATGGTCACTTCCACAGAGGTCATCGTGGACTGACCATTCAAATTCATTTAGTAGTTCTGAATTTGTCAATGACAAGTCAAGAGCAGAATAGGTCCCTGTCCCAGGGTGTAAATATGTGTTGGAACCATCATTATAAATACATAAATCATTGTCAGAACAAAAGTCCTCCAACAATTTACCTTTAGTGTTTGTAGTTACACTACCCCAAAGTGGGTTGTGTCCATTTAAATCTCCCATTATAATACAAGGCTTCGGGAGTTGGTCATATAGAGCTTGAAGATCAGTTTTGGTAAACACCGAAGACGGTGAAATATAGAGAGAGCATAGTGTAAACGCTACATGTAAAGTAATTCTCACAGCAACAGCCTGCATATTAGTATTAAGTGGAACAGGGCTTTGAATAACGTTTTGTCTGACTAGAATGGATGATCCGCCAGTGGCCCTATCACCTGGAGGTGAAAAAGAATGATATGCATTAAAATGACGAAGGTCAAAAATATCTGTTTGTTTTAAATATGTCTCTTGGAGACATATCGCTGAAGGTGTGAAATCTTGGACTAATAGCTGTAATTCATGTACATTAGTCCTCAATCCTCTGCAGTTCCACTGTACAATATTATTGGAATAAACTATCTTTTGGGGGGATTTATTGGGGATCTACCCCGCACTCTTTTGGAGGGCGACAAGCTATGTGCCCTAGAATGGACGTTTTCAGAAACGTCCATGTCTTCAAGAGACCCATACTTATTAAACAATTGAACTTTATTTTGTGACCCTTTAGGAGGTCTGCCACTTTGTTGTTTTGAAGCATCAGGCTTTGGCTTCGGTTTACTTTTCACCGTTTGTTGAGTATCAGCTGTTGATTGAGACTTTGAATGTGACTGAGATGATGATGATTTGTGATCAGAAGACGACTTTGAGGTACTAGGAAGTGATTCCTCACTCTGTGATGATATAGCAGGGTACAAAGGCTGTGGAGAATCACAGTTTACCCAAGTCAAGGTAGTTTGGCAGCCTGTGGTTGATGTTGTTTTAGAGCTAGACCCCGATGATGTTTTTGCTATTGTAGCATAACTTTCTGGAAGATCAGATCTCTTTACCAGTTTTTTGGCCTCAGAAAAAGAGATATTGTGTGTGAATTTTATTTTATTGATCTCCATTTGTTCTTTCCAAATTGGACACTGTTTAGAAAATGAAGAATGGTCGCCTGAGCAATTGGTGCATTTTTTATAATCACTGTCACAATCTTCTGTTGTGTGTGTCTTCTCACCACAGTGAGCACACACAACAGACAATGTGCAAGTATTCACACCGTGTCCATATTTCTGACATTTAAAACATCTTAACGGGTTGGGGATGCAGGTATCAACTGGAATATTACAGTAGCCTGCCTTCACTGATTTGGGAGCATTAGGACATGAAAAGGTAAACAGATAGGTGTTCGTTTTGATGGTTTCGTTGTTTCTGCGAGTTGAAAAGCGCTGGACGTAGAGTACACCTTGATCCTTCATTTCCGATCCTATATCAAGTTCCGACATATCATCAAACAATCGGTCGCGATCTCTAACGATACCTTTGCTGGAGTTCAAGGTTTTGTGTGCAGAGACCGTGACCGGAATGCCCACGAATGATTTGATGTTAAGCAAATTAGTTGCTTGTTGCTTTTTCCCGCACTCTACTAGTAGGCCACCTGAACGTAAGCGTCTTATGTTCTTCACGTCCCCTGCAATACCCTGAATACCCTTGGATACAGCAAAGGGGTTCAACTTCAACGGTGTCTTGTCTGGAGTCTCAATCACGATGAAACGCGGCCAATACTCAATCGATGCAGACGGTCTATGGTCACTATCAACAGGGTCAATATCAAGTGGACGTTTTGGTTTTTTTGTTGGATTTTCATAAGCCATGGTTAGTTTATTTTGGTTCATCATCCGAGCTCCCCACCCACCACGGAGTATCACAAGGACAATGCTAAAAACAAGCGGGCCTCCAGCTTGCAGCACCAAGGATACCCGGATGATATACTCCAGCAGAAGAATTAAAAGATCAATAATTCCACCAGATTGGCCCATGAGCCACCGCCTTCTGGCATAGGACTCTAGGCAAATTACAGAACAACATATTTCAAAATCAAAAATGTTCTAGATAAAAAAACCAAGTCCAAAGTTACAACAATTCCAAATGACATGTGTGCATTGATAAATATAAAAAGTACTTCATGCACAGGGCTTGGCATGACCAGCCGATTAGTCGAACCGGGCCCATTCGACCACCCGTCTAGGCGAAGTCAGGGCCAAAGTGGTGTATTGAGCAACAGGAACACGGTTACAGGTCCCTATTGCCCTCAACCACCAGGATCCCCTCCTCCGCCGACACAGGGACGCAACCCACGGCAAACGGGTTGGTGGACCAAATATCCCCCCGGGTCCACTACGGGGGTGTCGGCGAGCTCTTAGCATTACCCAGCACCCACCACGAGGAGGTGGCTCGCCACGGGTGCCTCGACGTAAAGACTGTCAAAAGGAGAAGTTCTAAATGACCCAAGACATAGTCTTAGACCTTGATGGTGGATAGAATCAAGTAGTTTGAGGTTGCTTTTACAGGCTCCACCATACACGATGGAGCCGTAATCAAGTTTCGAACGGATGAGAGGTCTGTATAAATGTAGTAGGGTAGTTTGGTCTCCTCCCCAGTTTGAATTGGAAACAACTTTTAACAGATCAAGTGCCTTCAGGCATTTAGTTTTAAGGGATTTAATGTGGGGTAGAAAAGTTAGATGTGAGTCGAAAATAAGACCCAAGAACCTGGCCTCCTTTACTACTTTGATGGGGGTGCCATTTAAAAATAGTTCTGGATCTTTATGCGGTTTATACTTTCTGCAGAAATGCAAGCAATTTGTTTCTGTTATCGAAAATTTAAACCCGCTTTCAAGTGACCATTTTTCAATGTTATTGAGACAAATTTGTAATTGCCTCTCTATTGTATGCATATTTCTACTTCTACAAGAAACATTAAAATCATCCACAAATACTGAATCATTTAAAACCTTAGAAAGACTATTGATTTTAATACTAAATGAAGTCACAGACAAAATACTGCCTTGTGGAACACCCTGATCTTGATGAAAGTAGTCTGAGAGGGTTGTTCCCACACGAACTTGAAACTGTCTGTCATTTAAAAAATTAGATATAAACTGAGGCAAGCGACCTCTCAACCCAAAGGAATGTAAATCTTTCAAAATACCATGCTTCCATGTAGTATCATATGCTTTTTCAAGATAAAAAAGATTGATACTGCATGTTGCTTTTTAATGAAAGAATTTTTAACAAATGATTCCAAACGAACCAAGTGGTCAATTGTGCTTCGGTTTTTACGAAAACCACATTGTATATCAGTAATCAGATTGTTGGTTTCCAAAAACCAGACTAAGCGATTATTTACCATTCGCTCCATGGTTTTGCAAACGCAGCTAGTTAAGGAAATCTGTATGATCCCTCCCAGGCTTTGGAATAGGAACAACTGTAACGTTTCGAGACATGATTCAGGCAAGTGTTTTAAGAGTTGGTAATGAATATCATCAGGTCCTGTTGCAGTATCGTGAGCCTGTGATAGCGCAGTATGAAGTTCATGTAATGAAAATGCCTCATTATAATCTTCACCATTATCAGATTTAAAATTCACTGGTTTCTTCTCTTGGTGTGTTTGATAAGTCTGGAATTTTGGATGATAATTTGAGGAGGACGAATGTGTAGCCAAAGTTTCACCCAACTTGTTTGCAATATCAGATTTTTCAGTTAGTATGTTATCATTTTTGAGATGCTGAATACTACTGGATTTGGAACCCTTGCCTTTAATTTTTTGGATCATAGTCCATACCCTTGACATAGGAGTACGGAAATTTATTTTGGAAACGTAACTTTTCCAAATATGACGTTTAATGTGTTTAAACATTCGTCGAGCTTTAGCGTAACTGATTTTTACATTATTTAAGTTATGAACAGTGGGATGAAGACGAAAATATTTCTCTGCTTTCTTCCTGTTTTTCCTTGCCTGTTTGCATTCATCATTAAACCATGGTTTACGGATGTGCGGATTTACAGAGGACTTAGGAATAGTTTCATCAGCTACATGTTTCAGTTTGTCCGAGAACATTTTAATTGGATCAGGTACATCCATGAAAAGGTCTGGTTTAAGTTCCTTAAGGCAGGTGGCCTGAAATAATGGCCAATTGGCCTTTAAAAAATTCCATCTTGTTACAGGCAGATCATCGGAAGGGTTAATTGCTGTAAGTACTGTTGGAAAATGGTCACTACCACAAAGATCATTGCGGACTGACCATTCAAACTCATTATAAACGTTTGAATCAGTGAGTGAAGGGGTCAAAGGAAGAATATGTACCCGTTCCAGGATGTAAATACGTGTCAGAGTGAGTGAGTGAGTGAGTGAGTTAAAATTTAACGTCACATCGGCAATATTTCAGCCAAATCGTGACGGGAACGTAACATTAAAATGGAATACATGCGTATTATAAAATCTGTTGACAAAGGACAGTAAAACAACTAGAACATCACAGAAAAGAATGTAAAACTAGTAATAATGGCTAAAACAATTTATCTATAGAGGACAATACAATATAAAACTGGGCCATAGATTGCTAACAACTGAAGGTAGATCACCATACTAGGGACCATGGGGACTTACAGTACCTTTCCCACCTGCATGGACCCTAGCTGGATTTACATCATCCCTTCAGCCGTCAGTAATTTCGGAAATCTAGCCATACAATAAAAAAACACTTATACTACGATTAAAAACCTGGAAATTTAGAATTTACTTTGAATGTTTGTGGACTTACGTACCCTCTCAGGAGGACAATAATTTTACGATACTTCTACCCCCTTTGAGGGTACAGCCACTAACAATGCAAGTCACGACTCTAAATTACCAATAATTAAAATACATCTATTTATAGATCATATTATTCAAAATTCAATCAAGAAATCAATATCCTTTAAAAAACCAATGATTAAATGAGAATTAACAGTGTTAAAAAGATCCTTGACAGTTTTGACATTGAAATATTTATCCCTTGTGATGGAGAATTCAACACAGTCAAGCAGGATATGCTTGACCCTGACTCTCTCATCACAAGGGATACAAAACGGAGGATCCTCACCTTTCAATAGGTATGCATGAGTATATCTAGTATGGCCAATGCGACATCGTCTTAAAATAACCTCTTCAAATCTGGACTGACAGCCCAAGTAGGTGTAACCAATATACGGTTTTATTTCATGTAATTTATTTATACCTACTTGGGTGTCCCACTTCTTCTGCATCAGATCACGGACGTAGGTTCTAATGCTTGCTTTGTAATCAGAGTGTGGAAGAAGAAGTGGTGTCACAGATTTCTTGAGTGCTGCTTTTGCAGCAAGATCGGCCATCACATTCCCAGAAATACCTACGTGACTGGGTAACCAACAAAAGACGATGTCGTATTGGCCAGTAGCAAGATCATTATACAATTCAATAATTTCAATTAAAAGTGGATGGTTACAAGAAATATTTTTAAAGCCTGAAGGCAAGAAAGAGGGTCGGAATATATTATATACTGTTTACGTTTCGGGTGTTTTTGAATATATTTAAGAACCGTTAATATGGCGTTCGCTTCTGCTGTAAAAATAGAACTATTGTCTGGTAATCTAGAAGATATTGTTCTGGATCCAATGACAGTAGCACAAGCAACTACACCACCGTCCTTGGACCCATTTGTAAACAAGGATTTGTAATTGTTATATGTATGTTTCAATTGATTATATTCTTTTTGTTTATACTGTAACTCATTTGTTTCTGATTTTTTAAATGTAGTTAATGTTAGGTCAACCTGTGGTCTAACCAACTGCCAAGGGGGAGAGGAAAGAAGACGGAAGGGAGCTATGTTGTCCAGCTCAATACCAGCAGCAGCAATAAACGGCTTTATTCTGAGCCCAAGAGGTGGAACAAGAGAAGACTTTTTGCTATATAAATCCTCATACAGAGGATTGAAGACACAGTTATAGGCAGGGTTAGATTCGTTAGAGTATAGTTTTGTGATATATTGTAAAGATAATGTGATACGGCGTTGTGCAAGAGATGGTTCAATGGCCTCAACGTAAAGACTGTCAATAGGTGAAGTTCTGAATGACCCAAGACAAAGTCTTAGACCTTGGTGATGGACAGGATCAAGAAGTTTAAAATTGCTTTTGCAGGTTCCACCATAGACGATGGAGCCATAATCAAGTTTAGAACGAACGAGCGAGCGATATAGATGGAGAAGGGTAGCTTGATCCCCTCAACATTTTGAATTTGAAACCACTTTCAACAAGTCAAGTACTTTCAGGCATTTAGTTTTAAGTGGTTTAATATGTGGTAAAAAAGCTAAATGTGAATCAAAGGTTAGACCCAAGAACTTGGCTTCCTTCACAACTTTGATGGGCGTCCCATCTAGAGACAATTAATGATCTTTATGGGGTTTGTATTTACGACAAAAATGTATGCAGTTAGTTTTGGATTTAGAAAATTTAAAGCCGTTTTCAAGACACCATTTATTAATCTTGTTTAAACACAACTGCAATTGTCGTCCAATGGTATGCATATTTTTACCACGACAAGAAATATTAAAATCATCCACAAATAACGATCCATCAATTGAATCGTTTAAAACTTTAGATAAACTGTTGATCTTTATACTAAAAAGAGTGACTGACAAAATACTGCCTTGTGGAACACCCTGATCCTGATTGTAATGATCAGACAGGGTAGAACCCACGTGGACTTGAAATTGTCTGTTATTTAAAAAGTTGGCTATAAATTTAGGCAAACGACCTCGCAAGCCAAAGGCATGTAAATCTCTTAGAATGCCATATTTCCAAGTAGTGTCATATGCTTTTTCTAGATCAAAAAAGATAGACACAGCATGTTGTTGATTAAATAGTGCGTTTTTAACAAATGATTCTAAACGCACTAAGTGGTCGACGGTACTTCTATTTTTCCGGAAACCACATTGTATATCTGTTTTGAGATTATTTGTTTCCAAGTACCAAACAAGTCGATTATTTATCATGCGTTCCATGGTCTTGCAAACACAGCTAGTTAGTGAAATAGGGCGATAATTGGACGGATCCGTATGATCACGTCCAGGTTTAGGTATTGGTACTACTATGGCATCACGCCATGAGGGAGGAAAGTTACCAGATGTCCAAATATCATCACAAATATTTAAAATAGTTTCTAGGCAGGATTCTGGTAAATGCTTCAGGAGTTGATAATGTATGTTATCAGCTCCGGTAGCAGTATCATAAGCTTGATCAAGAGCAGTATGGAGTTCATGAATAGAAAAAGTTTCGTTATAATCTTCCCCATTATCGGAGTTGAAATTAATAGTTTTCCTTTCTTGTTGTTTTTGATACTGCTGGAATTTAGGTAAATAGTTAGAAGAGGAAGAATGTTTAGCGAGGGTTTCACCCAGTTTATTTCCGATATCTGATTTATCCGTAAGTAAATGATCTCCATGTTTAAGATGATGGACAGTAGATTTAGTACCTTTACCTTTAATTTTCTGGACCATGTTCCACACCTTGGACATGGGTGTCCGAGAATTTATTTTAGATACATAATTTTGCCAAGATTGGCGTTTGTTCTGTTTAAACGTACGCCGTGCTTTAGCATTTAAACTTTTAAAGTTATTTAAATTGTGCACCATAGGATGGCGACGGAAATACTGTTCTGCCTTTTTCCTTGCCTTCCTAGCTTGTTTGCACTCATCGTTGAACCAAGGTTTTCTTATGTGTGAAACTACAGAGGACTTTGGTATACACTTATCAGCTATGGAATTCAGTTCATCAGAAAATCATTTAATTGCATCAAGATCGTCAATAAAACGTTCAGGTTTAAGTTTTTCTGCACACAGTGTTTCACATAAAGCCCAGTTAGCCTTTTAAAAATTTCGCCTTGATGATGGAGGAACATCAGATGGAGTTACAGCTTTTAATACAGTAGGAAAATGGTCACTTCCACAGAGGTCATGGTGGACTGACCATTCAAATTCATTTAGTAGTTCTGAATTTGTGACTGACAAGTCAAGAGCAGAATAAGTCCCTGTACCAGGATGTAAATATGTGTTAGAACCATCATTATAAATACATAAATCATTGTCAGAACAAAAGTCCTCCAACAATTTACCTTTAGTGTTTGTAGTTACACTACCCCAGAGTGGGTTGTGCCCATTTAAATCTCCCATTATAATACAGGGCTTCGGGAGCTGATCATATAGAGCTTGAAGATCAGTTTTGGGAAACGTCGAAGACGGTGAAATATAAAGAGAGCATAGCGTAAACGCTACATGTAAAGTAATTCTCACTCCAACAGCCTGCATATTAGTATTTAGTGAAACAGGGCTTTGAATAACGTTTTGTTTGACTAGAATGGATCATCCACCAGTGGCCCGATCACCCGGAGGTGAAAAACAATGATATGCATTAAATTGACGAAGGTCAAATATATCTGTTTGCTTCAAATATGTCTCTTGGAGACATATCGCTTAAGGTGTAAAATCTTGGACTAATAGCTGTAATTCATGTAAATTAGTCCTCAATCCTCTGCAGTTCCACTGAACAATATTATTGGAATAAACTATCCTTTGGGGGGATTTATTGGGGATCTACCCCACACTCTTTTGGAGGGCGACAAGCTATGTGCCCTCGAATGGACGTTTTCAGAAACGTCCATGTCTTCAAGAGACCAATACCAACATTCTTCATCATCTAATCATGCTCCTGAGTTTCAAAAGTATCAGAAACAACAAGAGTAGAAAAGGATTAATTTTAACTCAGACAACGGTGAAGATTATAACGAATTATTTTCGTTACATGAGCTCCATACTACCCTTGTGGAAGCTCATGATACAGCAACAGGGGCTGATAACATACATTATCAGCTCCTGAAGCATTTGCCTGAATCGTGTTTAGAAATCCTTTTAGAAATTTTTGATCAAATTTGGACTTGAGGTAATTTCCCACCTTCCTGGCGTAATGCAATCGCAGTGCCTATTCCAAAGCCTGGCCGGGATCATACTGATCCGTCTAACTACAGACCAATCTCCTGAACAAGTTGTGTCTGTAAAACCATGGAACGAATGGTAAACAATAGATTAACATGGTATCTTGAAACCAATAATCTTATAACAAATATTCAGTGTGGTTTCAGGAAAAATCGTAGTACCATTGATCATCTGGTACGTTTAGAATCCTTTGTTAAAAATGCTCTGGTAAATAAACAACATGCAGTATCGATCTTCTTTGATCTCGGGAAAGCATACGATACAACTTGGAAGCATGGCATTTTAAAGGACTTACATGACTTCGGTTTAAGGGGTCGTTTGCCCATTTTTATATCACATTTTTTACAAGACAGGCAGTTTCAAGTTCGAGTGGGTTCAACCCTGTCTGATCATTATAATCAGGATCAGGGTGTTCCACAAGGCAGCATTTTGTCTGTAACACTTCTTAGTATCAAGATAAACAGTTTATCAAAGGTTTTAAATGATTCAATTGATGGATCACTTTTTTGTGGATGATTTTAACATTTCATGTCGAGGTAAAAACATGCATACTATTGAACGGCAAATGCAGTTGTGTCTAAACAAGATAAATAAATGGTGTTTGGAAAACGGCTTTACATTTTCTAAGTCTAAAACTAACTGTATACATTTTTGCTGTAAATATAAACCACATAAGGACCCTGAACTGTATCTAAACGGCTCACCTATTAAAGTTGTAAAGGAGGCCAAGTTTCTGGGTCTTATATTTGACTCCCACTTAACGTTCTTGCCGCATATTAAATCCCTCAAGGTTAAATGTTTGAAGGCACTCGACTTGTTAAAAGTTGTTTCCAACTCAAAATGGGAAGGCGATCAAACCACCCTACTTCACTTATACAGATCAATCATTCGCTCCAAACTTGACTACGGTTCCGTTGTATATGGTGGAGCCTGTAAAAGCAGCCTGAAAATGTTAGATTCTATCCATCATCAAGGTCTAAGATTATGTCTAGGTCCTTTTCGAACTTCTCCCGTTGACAGTCTCTATGTCGAGGCAGATGAGCCATCTCTCACTCAGCGACGTTTAAAATTATCTTTACAATATGCTACAAAACTATACTCTAACAAATCTGACCCGGCATTTAATTGTGTCTTTAACCCTCTTTATGAGGATTTATATAACAAACAGTCTTCTCTTATGCCACCTCTAGGGCACAGAATTAAACCCTTTCTTTCTTTAGCCGGCATTGAGCTGGAAAACATAGCTCCCTCGCGTCTTCTTTCGTCTCTTCCTTGGCAGTTGGTTAGGCCACAAGTTGACCTAACATTAACTTCATATAACAAATCAGAAACTAATGAATTACAATACAAACAAGAATATAATCAATTAAAAACTAAATATAGCAATTACAAACCTTTATTTACAGATGGTTCCAAGGACGGTGGTGCAGTAGCTAGTGCCACTGTCATAGGAACCAGAACAATATCTTCTAGAATTCCAGATAACAGCTCTATTTTTACTGCAGAAGCTAACGCGATACTCACGGCTCTTAAATATATTGAAAGACACCCTAAACATAAACAGTATATAATCTATTCAGACTCTCTTTCTTGCCTTCAGGCTATTAAAAATACATGTATTTCTTGTAAACATCCACTTCTAATTGAAATTATTGAATTGTATAATAATCTTGCTACTGGCCAGTGACAACATCGTCCTTTGTTGGTTACCCAGTCACGGAGGCATTTCTGGGAACACAATGGCCGATCTTGCTGCGAAGGCGGCACTCAACAAATCTGTGACACCACTTCTTATTCCATACTCAGATTATAAAGCTACAATAAGATCTTTTATCCGTGATCTGATGCAGAAGAAGTGGGATACCCAGGTAGGTATAAATAAATTACATGCAATAAAACCTTATATCGGTTATAGTTACTTGGGTTGTCAGTCCAGATTTGAGGAGGTCATTATGCGACGGTGTCGCATTGGCCATACGAGGTATACTCACGAATATCTATTAAAAGGTGAAGATCCTGCGTTTTGTATCCCTTGTGATGAAAGAATCACAGTCAAGCATGTCTTGCTTGACTGTATTGAATATTCCATCACAAGGGATAAATTTTTTAACTCACGAGCTTTAAAAGATCTTTTTAATAATGTTAGCTCTCATTTAATTATTGCATTTTTAAAAGACTTAGATTTGCTAAATGAATTGTAAATAGATAAATATTTTATTCATGGAAGTTTGAATCAGTAACTTAGAGTGTTAGTGGCTGTATCCTCGAGGGGGGTTAAAGCACTGTAAAATTATTGTCCTCCTGAGAGGGTACGTATGTCCCAAAACATTTAAAGTACATCAAAACATTCCACTGTTTCTAATCGTAGAATACGTGTCCTTTTGATTTATGGGTAGATTTTCTGAATTGCTAACGGCTGAGGGGATGATGCAAATCCAACTAGGGTCCATGCAGGAAGCAAATGTACTGTAAGTCCCCATGGTCCCTAGCATGGTGATCTACCTTCTGTCGTTGGTGATATATAGCCCGTGTTTTATATTGTGTTGTCCTAATAGTGATCTTAGTTTTAACTTTCCAGACTAGTTTTAAATTGTAACTGTGATATTCTAGTTGTTTTACTGTCCTTTGCTGACAGGTTTATTTATGAAATTATATATCATCCATTTCAGTGTTGAATGTTCTCGTCACGATATGGCTGAAATATTGCCGATATGACGTTAAATGTTGACTCACTCACTCAAGAGACCCATACTTATTAAACAATTGAACTTTATTTTGTGACCCTTTAGGAGGTCTGCCACTTTGTTGTTTTGAAGCATCAGACTTTGGCTTCACCGTTTGTTGATTATCAGCTGTTGATTGTGATTTTGAATGTGACTGAGATGATGATGATTTGTGATCAGAAGACGACTTTGAGTTACTAGGAAGTAATTCCTCAGTCTGTGATGATATAGCAGGGTACAAAGGCAGTGGATAATCACAATTTACCCAAGTCAAGGTAGTTTGGCAGCCTGTGGTTGATGTTTTAGAGCTAGACCCCGATGATGTTTTTGCTATTGTAGCATAACTTTCTGGAAGATCAGATCTCTTTACCAGTTTTTTGGCCTCCGAAAAAGAGATATCGTGTGTGAATTTTATTTTATTGATCTCCATTTGTTCTTTCCAAATTGGACACTGTTTAGAAAATGAAGCATGATCGCCTGAGCAATTGGTGCATTTTTTATAATCACTGTTACAATCTTCTGTTGTGTGTGTCTTCTCACCAGAGTGAGCACACACAACAGAGAATGTGCAAGTATTCACACCGTGTCCATATTTCTGACATTTAAAACATCTTAGCGGGTTGGGGATGTAGGTATCAACTGGAATATTACAGTAGCCTGCCTTCACTGATTTGGGAGCATTAGGACATGAAAAAGTAAACAGATACGAGTTCGTTTTGATGGTTTCGTTGTTTCTGCGAGTTGAAAAGCGCTGGACGTAGAGTACACCTTGATCCTTCATTTCAGATCCTATATCAAGTTCTGACATATCATCAAACAATCGGTCGCGATCTCTAACGATACCTTTGCTGGAGTTCAAGGTTTTGTGTGCAGAGACCGTGACCGGAATGCCCACGAAAGATTTGATGTTAAGCAAATTAGTTGCTTGTTGCTTTTTCCTGCACTCTACTAGTAGGCCACCTGAATGTTTTTCACGTCCCCTGCAATACCCTGAATACCCTTGGATACAGCAAAGGGGTTCAAATTCAATGGTGTCTTGTCTGGAGTCTCAATCACGATGAAACGCGGCCAGTACTCAATCGATGCAGACGGTCTATGGTCACTATCAACAGGGTCAATATCAAGTGGACGTTTTGGTTTTTTTGTTGGATTTTCATAAGCCGTGGTTAGTTTATTTTGGTTCATCATCCGAGCTCCCCACCCACCACGGAGTATCACAAGGACAATGCTAAAAACAAGCGGGCCTCCAGCTTGCAGCACCAAGGATACCCGGATGATATACTCCAGCAGAAAAATTAAACGATTAATAATTCCACCAGATTGGCCCATGAGCCACTGCCTTCTGGCATAGAACTCTAGGCAAACTACAGAACAACATATTTCAAAATCAAAAATGATTTAGATAATAAAACCAAGTCCAAAGTTACAACAATTCCAAATGACATGTGTGCATTGATAAATATAAAAAATACTCCATGCACAGGGTTAGTCGAACCGGGCCCATATGACCACCCGTCTAGACGAAGGCAGGGCCAAAGTGGTGTATTGAGCAACAGGAACACGATTGCAGGCCCCTATTGCCCTCAACCACCAGGATCCCCTCCTCCGCCGACAAGGGCCGCAACCCACGGCAAACGGGTTGGTGGACCAAATATCCCCCGGGTCAACTACGGGGGTGTCGGCGAGCTCTTGGCATTACCCAGCACCCACCACGAGGAGGTGGCTCGCCACGGGTGCCAGCTTGATCAAGAGCAGTATGGAGTTCATGAATAGAAAACGTTTTAATGTAATCTTCCAAATTATCGGAATTGAAATTAATAGTTTTCTTTTCTTGTTGTTTTTGATATTGCTGAAATTTAGGTACATAATTTGAAGAGGAAGACTGTTTAGCGAGAGTTTCACCTAGTTTATTCGCAATATCTGACTTATCAGTAAGTAATTGATCTCCATGTTTCAGATGTTGGACAGTAGATTTAGTACCTTTACCTTTAATCTTCTGGACCATGTTTCATATCTTGGACATGGGTGTTTAAGGATTTATTTCGGACACATAATTGTGCCACGATTGGCGTTTGTTCTGTTTAAATGTACGGAGCGCTTTAGCATTTAAAATTTTCAATTTATTTAAATTGTGCACCATAGGATGGCAATGGAAATAATGTTCTGCTTTTTTCCTTGCCTTCCTAGCTTGTTTACATTCATGGTTAAACCATGGTTTCCGGATATGTGGAACAGCAAAGGACTTTGGTATACAATCAGCTATGTAATTCAGTTCATCAGAAAAACATTTGATAGCATCAGGAACATCAATAAAAAGTTCAGGTTTAAGTTTGTCAGGACACGATTTTTCATATAAAGCCCAGTAAGCCTTTTTAAAATTCCATCTTGAAGATGGAGGAACATCAGATGGGGCTACAGATTTCAATAAGGTAGGAAAATGGTCACTTCCAAAAACATCATCCTGGACTGATCATTCAAATTCATTTAGTACGTTGGAGTCGGTTATTGACAAATTAAGAGGTGAATATGTTCCTGTACCAGGATGTCAATACGTGTCTGTACCATCATTGAATATACATAAATCATTATTTAAAATAAAATCCTCTAGAATTTTACCTTTTGTGTTTGTGGTTGGACTCCCCCTGAGTGGGTTGTGGCCGTTCAAATCACACACGAGTGCACATGGTTTTGGTAGTTCATCATAGAGAGATTGAAGATCAGCCAGAAGGAGAGTCGATGATGGCGGAATGTACAATGAACACAGAGTAAGTGTAATGTTCAAAGTAACGCGTACTGCAACTGCTTGGAGATTTGTTTTGAGCATCACAGGGCTGTGGATAACGCCATGTGTTGAACTGACGTAAGTTTATAGAATCTGTTTGCTTCAGATGCGTTTCTTGTAAACAGATCGCAGATGGTTGAAGATCCTGGTCTAGTAGATGAAGTTCATGAATGTTATTTTTAAGGCCTCTGCAGTTCCACTGTAGAATAGTTGAAGAAACTATTTCATTGCCGTTCTAGAGGGCAAAAAGCTATGTGCCCTGGGGGATGATTTCAGACACATCCATGTCCTCCAACGATCCAGATTTGTTGAACAGCTGGATTTTATTTGTTGAACCTTTCGAGGCTCTGCCACTTTGACATTTTTGTGAGGATACATTTCTTGAGTTCACTTGGTGCTTTGCAATGTCTTTCACATTTGGCACCCGTGGCGAGCCACCGCCGTAGTGGACCCGGGGGGATATTTGGTCCACCAACCCGTTTGTCGTGGGTTGCGTCCCTGTGTCGGCGGAGGAAGGGGATCCTGGTGGTTGAGGGCAATAGGGACCTGTAACCGTGTTCCTGTTGCTCAATACACCACTTTGGCCCTGACTTCGTCTAGACGGGTGGTCGAATGGGCCCGGTTCGACCAATCGGCTGGTCATGCCAAGCCCTGTGCATGGAGTACTTTTTATATTTATTAATGCACACATGTCATTTGGAATTGTTGTAACTTTGGACTTGGTTTTATTATCTAAAACATTTTTGAGTTTGAAATATGTTGTTCTGTAATTTGCCTAGAGTCTTATGCCAGAAGGCAGTGGCTCATGGGCCATCATCTGAGTATCCTTGGTGCTGCAAGTCGGAGACCCACTTGCATTCAGCATTGTCCTTGTGATACTCCGTGGTGGGTGGGGAGCTCAGATGATGAAATGTAAACATGGCTTACGAAACCCCTCAAAAAAAGAGCAAACGTCAACTGGATACTGATCCCGTTGAAACTGACCATAGACTGCCCAACTCAATTGATTATTGGCCACGTTTTCTTGTTGTTGAGACTATTGACAAGACTCCTTGAAGTTGAATCCTTTTGCCGTAGCTAAAGGTATACAAGGCATCGCTGGTGATGTTAAAAACATTAGGCGATTACGTTCTGGTGCCCTTCTGGTTGAGTGTGCAAAAAGACAGCAAGCCACCAATCTTATGAGTACTCAAACTTTTGTCGGTATTCCAGTTACGATCTCGGCCCACAAAACACTTAACACGAGCAAAGGAATTGTCAGGGACCATGAACGTTTGTTTGCTGACATGTCAGAACTTGACATCGCCTTAGAGATGAAGGATCAAGGTGTCCTCTATGTCAAACATTTTACAACCCGTAGAAATGATGCTACTGTAAACACAAATACGTATCTGTTCTCTTTCTCTTCTCCAAATGTTCTAAAATCACTGAAAGCAGGATACTGTAACATCAACGTTGAAATGTACATTCCAAACCCTCTTCGATGCTTTAAATGCCAAAAGTTCGGCCATGGGGTTAATAACTGCACATTGTCTGTTGTTTGTGCTCACTGTGGTGAAAAGACACATACAACAGAAGATTGTGACAGTAACGTTAAGAAATGTACGAACTGCACTGGTGCCCATTCATCGTTTTCCAAAGAATGTCCTGTCTGGAAGTATCACATGGAGATCAACAAACTAAAATTCACCCGAAACATTAGTTTTGCAGATGCCAAAAAACTGGTCCAAAGTTCTGAACCTAAAGAAAGCTATGCTTCCATAACTAAAACACCGTCGGAAGCAAGTATAACAAAATCAACCGCGAGCTGTCAAACTGACTTGACGTGGATTACATCAGAAGCTCCTCTCATTTTTTCACCTGCAATATCTACTCAAACGCCAGACTCACTTTCGTATCAAATCCAATCGGTAGCATCCTCTGATCATGAGTCTTCTCAAGCAACTCAAAAATCTTCAGAAACTGTTAAAACTAAACCTAAAAGGCCACATCCTATGAAAAAACTAAGTGGCAGAGCCCCCAAAGGGTCACAAAACAGAATACAGTTGTTTAACAAATATGGGTCTCTCGAAGACATGGACGTTTCTGAAAACGTCCATTCTAGGGCACATAGCTTGTCGCCCTCCAAAAGAGTGCGGGGTAGATCCCCAATAAATCCCCCCAAAAGATAGTTTATTCCAATAATATTGTACAGTGGAACTGCAGAGGATTAACTAATTTACATGAATTACAGCTATTAGTCCAAGATTTTACACCTTCAGCGATATGTCTCCAAGAGACATATTTAAAACAAACAGATACATTTGACCTTCGTCATTTTAATGCATATCATTCTTTTTCACCTCCGGGCGATAGAGTCACTGGTGGATCATCCATTCTAGTCAGGCAAAACGTTATTCAAAGCCCTGTTTCACTAAATACTAATATCCAGGCTGTTGCAGTGAGAATTACTCTACATGTAGCGTTTACGCTATGCTCTCTCTATATTTCGCCGTCTTCGGCGTTTTCCAAAACGGATTTTCAAGCTCTATATGATCAGCTCCCGAAGCCCTGTATAATAGTGGGAGATTTAAATGGGCACAACCCACTCTGGGGTAGTGTAACAACAAACACTAAAGGTAAATTGTTGGAGGAATTTTGTTCTAACAATGATTTATGTATTTATAATGATGGTTCCAACACATATTTACACCCTGGTACAGGGACTTATTCTGCTCTTGACTTGTCACTGACAAATTCAGAACTACTAAATGAATTTGAATGGTCAGTCCACGATGACCTTTGTGGAAGTGACCATTTTCCTACTATATTAAAAGCTGTAACTCCATCTGATGTTCCTCCATCATCAAGGCGGAATTTTTAAAAGGCTAACTGGCCTTTATATGAAACACTGTGTGCTGAAAAACTTAAACCAGAACGTTTTATTGACGTTCCTGATGCTATTAAATGCTTTTCTGATAAACTGAATTCCATAACTGATGAGTGTATACCAAAGTCCTCTGTAGTTCCACACATAAGAAAACCATGGTTCAACGATGAGTGCAAACAAGCTAGGAAGGCAAGGAAAAAAGCAGAATATTATTTCCGTCGCCATCCTATGGTACATAATTTAAATAACTTTAAAATTTTAAATGCTAAAGCACGGCGTACGTTTAAACAGAACAAACGCCAATCTTGGCAAAATTATGTATCTAAAATCAATTCTCGACACCCATGTCCAAGGTATGGAACATGGTCCAGAAAATCAAAGGTAAAGGTACTAAATCTACTGTCCATCATCTTAAACATGGAGATCAGTTACTTACTGATAAATCAGATATCGCAAATAAACTGGGCGAAACCCTCGCTAAACATTCTGCCTCTTCTATCTATTTACCTAAATTCCAGCAGTGTCAGAAACAACAACAAAAGGAAAACTATTACTTTCAACTCCGATAATGGGGAAGATTATAACGAAACTTTTTCTATTCATGAACTCCATGCTGCTCTTGCTCAAGCTCATGACACTGCTACAGGAGCTGAGAACATACATTATCAACTCCTGAAGCATTTACCAGAATCCTGCCTAGAAACTCTTCTAAATATTTTTGGTGATATTTGGACATCGGGCAACTTTCCTCCTCCACCTAAACCTGGACCTGATCATACGGATCCGTCCAATTATCGTCCGATTTCATTAACAAGCTGTGTTTGCAAGAGCATTGAACGCATGATAAATAATCGACTTGTTTGGTACTTGGAAACAAATAATCTCATAACTGATATACAATGTGGTTTCCGTAAAAACAGAAGTACAGTCGAGCACTTAGTGCGTTTAGAATCATTTGTTAAAAACGCACTAATTAATAAACAACATACAGTACATGTGTCTATCTTTTTTGATCTAGAAAAAGCATATGACACTACTTGGAAATATGGCATTCTAAGAGATTTGACATGAGTTTGGCTTGCGAGGTCGTTTGCCTGAATTTATAGCCAACTTTTTAAATAACAGACAATTCCAGGTCCGTGTGTGTTCTACCCTGTCTGATCATTACAATCAGGATCAGGGTGTTCCACAAGGCAGTATTTTGTCAGTCACTCTTTTTAGCATCAAGATAAATAGTTTATCAAAAGTTTTAAACGATTCAATTGATGGATCGTTATTTGTGGATGATTTTAATATTTCTTATCGAGGTAAAAATATGCATACTATTGAACGGCAACTCCAGCTTTGTTTAAACAAAATAAATAAATGGTGTCTTGAAAACGGATTTAAATTTTCTAAATCCAAAACTAATTGTATACATTTCTGCAGAAAATATAAACCACATAAGGACCCTGAACTATCTCTAGATGGCACTCCCATCAAAGTTGTAAAGGAGGCCAAGTTCTTGGGCCTAATCTTTGACTCCCATTTAACATTTCTGCCTCATATTAAGTTCCTTAAAACTAAATGCCTGAGGGCTCTTGACTTGTTGAAAGTTGTTTCCAACTCAAAGTGGGGAGGGGATCAAGCAACCCTCTTACACCTATATCGATCACTCGTCCGTTCAAAACTTGATTATGGCTCCATCGTATATGGTGGAGCCTGCAACAGCAACCTTAAACTTCTTGATTCTGTCCACCACCAAGGCCTAAGACTTTGTCTTGGGTCCTTTAGAACTTCACCTATTGACAGTCTCTACGTTGAGGCTGATGAGCCATCTCTTGAGCAGCGGCGTATAAACCTAGCTTTACAGTACATTACTAAGTTATACTCTAATGAATCTAATCCTGCCTGTAAGTGTGTTTTCAATCCCCTTTATGGGGATTTATACAACAAGAAATCTTCGCTTGTCCCTCCTCTAGGACATAGAATTAAACCCTTTCTTTCTTCGGCCGGCATTGAGCTGGAAAACATAGCTCCCTCCCGTCTTCTTGCTTCTCCTCCTTGGCAGATAGTTAGGCCACAAGTCGACCTAACATTAACTTCGTTTAAAAAATCAGAAACTAATGAATTACAGTATAAACAAGAATATAATCAATTAAAACATAAATATAGCAATTATAAATCCATATTTACAGATGGGTCCAAGGACGGTGGCGCAGTGGCTTGTGCCACTGTCATTGGATCCAGAACAATATCTTCTAGATTGCCAGACAACAGTTCTATTTTTACAGCTGAAGCTAATGCCATACTAACGGCTCTTAAATATATTGAAAGACACCCTAAAGATAAACAATATATAATCTATTCCGACTCTCTTTCTTGCCTTCAGGCTATTAAGAATATATCTTGTAAACATCCACTTTTAATTGAAATTATTGAATTGTATAATAATCTTGCCACTGGCCAATACGACATCGTCTTTTGTTGGTTACCCAGCCACGTAGGTATTTCCGGTAAGGCAATGGCCGATCTTGCTGCCAAGGCAGCACTCAACAAATCTGTGACACCACTTCTTATTCCCTATTCTGATTATTAAGCTAGCATTAGAACTTACATCCGTGATCTGATACAGAAGAAGTGGGACACCCAAGTAGGTATAAATAAATTACATGAAATAAAACCGTATATTGGTTACACTTACTTGGGTTGTCAGTCCAGATTTGAAGAAGTTATTTTAAGACGATGTCGTATTGGCCATACTAGATATACTCATGTGCACCTTTTGAAAGGTGAGGATCCTCCGTTTTGTATCCCTTGTGATGAGAGAACCACGGTCAAGCATATTCTGCTTGACTGTGTTGAATTCTCCATCACAAGGGATAAGTATTTTACAGTTAAAACAATGAAGGATCTTTTTACTAGCGTTAATTCATATTTAATTATTGGTTTTTTAAAAGAGATTGATTTCTTGGTGGAATTTTGAATGTTATGTTGTGTAAATAGATGTATTTTAATGATTGGAAGTTTGGATTAGTAACTTGAATTGTTGGTGGCTGTACCCTCAAAGGGGGTTGAAGTATTGTAAAATTATTGTCCTCCTGAGAGGGTACATAAGTCCACAAACATTCACAGTAAATTTAAGTCTACCAGGATTTTAATCGTAGTATTCATGTTCTTTTAATTTCGGCTAACTTTTCGTACAATCGCCAGCAGCTGAAGGGATTGTGTAAATCCAACTAGGGTCCATGTAGGTAGCAAAGGTACTGTAAGTCCCCATGGTTCCTAGTGTGGTGATCTACCTTCTGTTGTTGGCGATCTATAGTCTGTTTTTATATTGTATTGTCTAAATAGTGCTATTAGTTTTAACTTTCCATGCTAGTTTTAATTGAAATTGTGATATTCTAGTTGTTTTACTGTCCTGTTGATGGGTTTTCATGATGTATATATGCTCTTTTTCATTGTTGAATGTTGCCGATGTGACGTTAAATATTAACTCACTCACTCACTCACTCTTTCACATTTGTTTAAGAATCAGATGTAGATTGTGAGTGGGATTTACATGCCTTAGATATAAACTCACACGCAAAAGAGACGCAAGTCTGACATGTAGCATCACTGTATTTCTTTTTCAACAGTTAAGTATACAAATACGAGTGGAGTCAGATGTACAGAAATTTGAGCAAACACAGTTCATTGGTATCCATGCTCAATAAGGTCTTTACAATTTGTGTCAGCAATTGCATTTTCCGATTTCGATCATTTGAATTACGTCATTCAATACCTGGTGTGCCCACCATTAGCATTGATCACTGGCACACATCTCCTGTACATACAGTTGATCGGACGATTTGTGAAGGCCCTTGGGATCATTCTGCACACTTCCAGTACAGCTGTACGCAGGTCATCAGCAGTTGCAGGCGCTGGTTGCACTTGGTGGAGACGCCTCTGAATCTCATCCCACAAGTGCTCGATGGGGTTAAGGTCAGGGCTAAGGGCCGGCCATTGCATGACGTTTATGTTGTGCTGTTGAAGAAAGGCCATGGTATGTCTTGCAACATGCGGACGAGCATTATGTTGCTGGAAAATGTGATTCCGATGTCGGGCAAAAAATGGAGCAACATGAGGTCTGATGACTTGGTCAATGTAACGCTGAGCTGTGATGCCGCGTCCTCGACCTTGACCCACATTCTGGAAGCACATTGGTCCAAGCCTAGCATTAAGTCCAATTCCGGCCCAAATCATGACACTAGGACCACCCCATGCATCCCTTTCCAACACGTTTCGGTTAGCAAAACGCTCTCGTTGACGTCTCCAAACCCTGACCCGTCCATCTGCATGTGACACACAAAAGCGACTCTCATCAGAGAAGATGACACGGCTCCACTCACGCTGACGCCAATTTTGATGACCCTGTGCCCATTGAAGTCGTGCTTGTCTATGGTGTGGTCGGAGTTTTGGACGACGTGCTGGTCGGCGACATCGTAGGTTGGTGGCGCGCAGCCGTCGGATAACGGTGTCACGGCTGATGCGTCGATTATGTGTCCCGAGAATATCACGAGCAGTTGGGCTAGCTGTTAAGAAAGGATCACGCTAGTGTTGCCGTGTCATGAGACCATCTTGCCTAGTGGTCGTGACCCTTGGTCGGCCGCTTCGTTGACGGTCATTGGTTGACTGTGTTGTGTTATAGCGATGCTGGAGACGGTAGATTGTCGTTATGTTGACGTTAAAGTGCCGAGCAATGTGTTGGACAGACTCTCCAGCGTGTAAACGTCCGATAGCCTGATTCCTCTCATGTTGGTTTAGGCGCGGCATTGTTGAACAATGAAGGATATGCCAAAGTTCTTGGCGGTTTTTATACCCACTACGGGTAGTGAAAAATCGTGCATATTCAATTCCACGTGGGAAGTGTGCATCATGTCCACATCTTCATTTGAGTGGTGCATTTTGGCGATTCGTTTTCGTCTTGTTGTGATCACATTGATCTTATAAAATGATACAGAAAATGTTCCAAGCATCGCCAAACATCACTATGTACCGAAGGTATTATGAAATTAGGGGTCCAAATTTGGTTCTTCAGTTCAGATAGAAACTTGCGTTTCTTTTGCGTGTGAGTATAGATGCATCCTAAATACGGGATGACTCTGGAAGTACTTCCGCAGGATGAGTGG
Organism: Haliotis asinina; assembly: GCF_037392515.1. Taxonomy (NCBI): domain Eukaryota; kingdom Metazoa; phylum Mollusca; class Gastropoda; order Lepetellida; family Haliotidae; genus Haliotis; species Haliotis asinina. The sequence goes on along the minus strand of NC_090280.1, from coordinate 49,862,446 downwards.
ATATTTCAGGTGACAGAATCTGAGGGGAATATTTATTCATGTCCAGTTGGTTTGACAGTTTATAGACATTTTGGTTATTTTGGCTGTATCAGCAATCGGACACAAAAAGGAAAACAGGTATGTGCTTGTTTGAAGGGTTTCATTATTTCTACGAGTTTTGAATCGCTTAACATAAGTGACTCCTTGATCCTTCATTTCTGACACGATCTCGAATTCTGTCATGTCAGCAAACAAGTGATCACGGTCTCGCACTATTCCTTTACTGGTGTTCAAGGTTCTGTGTGCTGAGACCAACACAGGAATGTTCACAAACTATTCAATCGCCATCAGGTTCGTGGCTTACTGCCGTTTACTACATTCAACAAGTAAAGCACCGAAACGCAAGCGTCTGATTTTTTTTTCACTTCACCTGCAATTCCTTGTATTCCCTTAGATACCGCAAAAGGGTTCAGTTTCAATGATGTCTTATCCAGAGTCTCAATTACGATAAAGCGGGGCCAGTAGTCAATTGATTTACTGGATCTGTGTTCAGTATTTTCAGAATCAATGTCAAGTTAACGTTTCGTCTTTTTGGTAGGGGTTTGGTATTCCATGGTTAATATTTACTGGTTCCTACATCCGAACTCCCCACACCCCACGGAGTATCACAAGGACAATGTTAAAAACAAGCAGATCTCCAGCTTGCAGCACCAAGTATACCCAGATGATGTACTCCAGCAGATACAAATTAAACTTGAATCATTCCACGAGACTGACCCATGAGCCATCGGCTTCTGGGCATACGACTCTAGGCAAAACAAGTGTATATTTGACGTCTCAAATGTCCAAACATTCGCCAAGACGTACAAGGATATAATTTGCAATGATAATGTAACACTCAGGGTTTGGCGTGATCAACTGATTGGTTTAACCGGGCCCATTCACCCACCCGTCTAGGAGAAGTAAGGGTCAAAGGTGTCTTGAGCAAAGGAAACGCGGTTACAGGTTCACAGAGCCCTCAAGCCCCAGACTCCGTCCTCCACCGACACAGGGCTGCAACCCACGGCAAACGGGTTGGTGGACCAAATATGCCGCCAGGTCCACAACGGTGGTGTCGGCGAGCTCTTGGCGTTACCCAGCACCCACCACGAGTAGGTGGCTCGCCATGGGCGCCCTGTGACCGTGAATACTGAAGCAATATAAGATGCGTCTGATGTGGATGTTACACCGTATCAACTTATTGTACATCTTGCAAGACAAACGTACAGTGAAGAAGAACTAAAAAGGATCAAACGAAACGATGGTACCACTTGATGTAAGAATATCTTTCAAAATAGACTATTACATTTTCAGGAATTATATTATTTGTCAGCATAGTGTAACACAGTTCCAACCAGCATGTCGATCCCTATGTTAAAATATATCAGTGACAGGAGGTTATATCATGGAATCATGTAGTTCAATGAATCTAGCGAGTACCGCTTCCTCCTCCAGCCTAGCGTTTCGATTTTGATAACCCATGTGTGCAAGGTGAAACGAAACCTTTTCACTTGCATACGACTGGAAATAATCGGAACTGCATTCTTGCTTGGCTTCCAATATGATAAAATTTTTAAGTCTTGGCAGATTTTTAGCTATATTTCAACTCTTCAAATTCATGTATATTTTTGCTTAGAGTCTTATGCGCAGAAGGTGGTGGCTCATGGACCAATCTACAAGCTGGAGATCCGCTTGTTTTTAGCATTGTCCTTGTGATACTCCGTAGTGTGTGGGGAGCTTGGATGACGAACCAATATAACCTGAACATGGAGTGAGTGAGTGAGTGAGTTAAAGTTTAACGTCACATCGGCAATATTGCAGCCATATCGTGACGTGAGCCCATAATAATATACCTAATTGAGAATGGTAAAAAAAACTGTCAACGAAGAACAGTAAAACAACTAGACTATCACAGACAGACATGTAAAACTAGTAATTAGATCTAAAAAAGTTAACTCTAGAGGACGATACAATTTAAAAACAGGCTATAGACCGCCAACAACTGAGGGAAGATCACCATATCAGGGTCCATGGGGACTTACAGTACCTTTGCTACCTACATGGACCCTAGCTGGATTTACACCATTCTTTCAGCCGTTGGCGATTGTGCGAAAGTTTAGCCAAATTTTTAAAAGAACAGATATACTACTTTTAAAATCGGGTAAGCAAAAATTAAACTGAGAAAAGTTTTGGGACTTACGTACCCTCTCAGGAGGACAATAATGTTACGATACTTTAACCCCCTTTGAGGATACAGCCACTAACAATACCAGTTGCTAATTTATACTACCGATAATTTAAAATACATCTATTTACAACACAGTAATCAAAATTCAATCATGAAATCAATTTCTTTTAAAAAGCCAATAATTAAATGGACACTAACAGTGGTAAAAAGATCCTTAACGGTTTTGACATTGAAGTATTTACCCCTTGTGATAGAGAATTCAACACAGTCAAGCAAGATGTGCTTGACTGTGACTCTCTCATCACAAGGGATACAAAACGGAGGATCCTCACCTGTCAACAGGTATGCATGTGTATATCGTGTATGGCCAATACGACATCGTCGCATGATTACCTCCTCAAATCTGGACTGACAGCACAAGTAGGTATAACCAATGTAAGGTTTTATCTCATGTAATTTATTGATACCCACTTGGGTGTCCCACTTCTTTTGCATCAGATCACGGATATAAGATCTAATGGTGGCTTTGTAATCACCACAAGGAATAAGAAGTGGTGTCATAGATTTGTTGAGTGCTGCTTTAGCAGCAAGGTCAGCCAATGTGTTACCTGAAATGTCTACATGGCTGGGTAACCAACAAAAGACGATGTCGCATTGGCCAGTAGCAAGATCATTATACAATTCAATAATTTCAATTGAAAGTGGATGTTTGCAAGAAATATTTTTAATAGCCTGAAGGCAAGAAAGAGAATCGGAATAGATTATATATTGTTTATCTTTAGGGTGTCTTTGAAGATATTTAAGAGCCGTTAGTATGGCATTAGCTTCAGCTGTAAAAATAGAACTGTTGTCTGGTAATCGAGAAGATATTGTTCTGGATCCAATGACAGTGGCACAAGCCACTGCGCCACCGTCCTTGGATCCATCTGTAAATAAGGGTTTGTAATTGCTATATTTATGTTTTAATTGATGATATTCTTGTTTATATTGTAAGTCGTTTGTTTCTGATTTTTTAAATGATGTTAATGTTAGGTCAACTTGTGGCTTAACCAACTGCCAAGGAGGAGAAGAAAGAAGACGGGAAGGAGCTATACTTCCCAGCTCAATGCCGGTAGCAGATAAAAAAGGTTTAATTCTTATACCAAGAGGCGGAACAAGAGAAGATTTCTTATTGTATAAAGCCTTATATAGAGGATTGAAAACACAGCTATATGCAGGGTTAGATTTGTTAGAGTGTAGTTTTGTAATGTATTGTAAAGATAATTTAATACGGCGTTGTGTAAGAGATGGTTCATCTGCCTCGACATAAAGACTGTCAACAGGAGAAGTTCTAAATGATCCAAGACAAAGTCTTAGACCTTGATGGTGTACCGAATCTAATAGTTTGAGGTTGCTTTTGCATGCTCCACCATATACAATGGAACCGTAATCAAGTTTTGATCGGATGAGGGATCTGTATAATTGGAGAAGGGTCTTCTGATCCCCTCCCCAGTTGCTATTTGAGACTACTTTTAATAAATCCATTGCCTTCATGCATTTAGTCTTTAACTGTTTTATGTGCGGAAGGAAGGTCAGGTGTTGATCAAAGACAACGCCAAGAAATTTAGCCTCTTTCACAACTTTGATAGGAGATCCATCCAGTAATAGATTTGGATCCTTATGTGGTTTATATTTCCTGCAAAAATGAATGCAGTTGGTCTTGGCTTTTGAGAATTTGAAACCATTTTTAAGACACCATTTATGAATCTTATTCAAACATAGCTGCAACTGCCTTTCAATAGTATGCATGTTTTTACCGCGACAAGAAATGTTAAAATCATCCACTAAGAGTGATCCATCGATGGAATCATTTAAGACTTTTGATAAACTATTGATTTTAATGCTAAACAAGGAAACAGACAAAATACTTCCTTGTGGGACACCCTGATCCTGATTGTAATGGTCAGACAGGGTAGAACCTACTCTTACTTGAAATTGTCTGTCTTCTAAAAACTGAGATATAAATTGGGGTAAACGGCCCCTCAAACCGAAGTCATGGAGATCTTTTAGAATGCCATACTTCCATGTCGTATCATATGCCTTTTCAAGGTCGAAAAAAATTGATACAGCATGCTGTTTATTCAAAATGGAATTTTTAATAAAAGATTCCAAACGTACCAAATGATCGATGGTACTTCGGTTTTTGCGAAAACCACACTGAATGTTAGTGATGAGGTTGTTGGTTTCCAGGTACCAAACTAAACGGTTATTAATCATGCGTTCCAGAGTCTTGCAAACACAGCTAGTAAGTGATATTGGTCGGTAGTTAGAAGGATCAGTATGATCCCGGCCAGGTTTAGGGATAGGAATGACAATAGCATTTCTCCATGATGATGGGAAATGGCCAGAAGTCCATATATTATCAAAGATAGCCAATAATGTTTCTAAAGATGATTCAGGTAAATGTTTAAGCAGCTGATAATGTATATTATCGGGTCCTGAAGCAGTGTCATGAGCTTGCCCAAGGGCAGTATGGAGCTCATGAATGGAAACGATTTCATTATAATCCTCCCCATTGTCTGAATTAAAATTAATCTTCTTTTTTTCTTCTTGGTCTTTAAATTTCTTAAATGCCGGCACATAGTTAGATGAGGAGGAATGTTTAGCAAACGTTTCACCAATTTTATTGGCAATAATAGAAGTTTCAGTTAGAAGAGTATCACCCTCCTTTAGATGGTGGACACTACATTTGGATCCTTTACCTTTAATTTTCTTCACCATATTCCAAACCTTAGAAATTGGTGTTCGTGAGTTGATTTTAGAAACATAATTTTGCCATGACTGTCGTTTATGTTGCTTAAAAGTGCGACGAGCCTTGGCATTTAAGATTTTAAACTGTTTCAAATTATGGACAGTTGGATGTCGACGGAAAAACTTTTCTGCCTTCTTTCTCGCCTTTCTAGCTTGTTTGCAGTCACTCTTAAACCACGGTTTACGAATGTGTGGGGTTGTAGAGGATTTGGGAATACATTCGTCAGCAATAGTATTAAGTTCATCAGAAAATGTTTGAATTGGATCGGTAACACGAAGAAAGAAATTAGGTTGCAATCTTTGAGCGCATAATGCATGAAATAAGGACCAGTCCGCTTTTGTAAAGTTCCATCTTGAGGAAGGTGGAGCATCACTTGGATGTACAGTTGATAGAACAGTGGGAAAATGATCGCTTCCACAAAGGTCATCATGAACCGACCATTCAAATTCATTTAATAAGCTTGAGTCTGTAACCGAAATATCTATTGAAGAATAACTTCCAGTTCCAGGATGGAGGTAAGTAGGAGAATTATCATTGAATATATATAAATCATTATTCGAGATGAAATCCTCAAGGACTTTTCCCTTCGTGTCTGTAACTGTACCACCCCAAAGTGGATTGTGGCCATTCAGGTCACCGGTGATAACACAAGGTTTAGGTAGTTGATCATATAACTCTTGCAGATCTGATTGCTGAATACAGGATGATGGTGAGAATGTAAAGAGAACATAAAGTGAAGACAACATGCAAAGTCAACCTAACAGCAACGGCTTGAAGAGGGGTATTAAGTGGGACAGGGCTATGGATTAAACCCTGCCGTACAATAATTGAAGATCCTCCAGTAGCCTTACGACCTGAAGGGGAGAAACAATGGTATGATGTATACCGTCGTAGGTCAAATGAATCAGTTGACTTGAGATACGTTTCCTGCAAGCATAAAGCTGACGGTTTCAAATCTTGAACTAAAAGTTGTAAATCACTCAGATTATTCCTCATTCCTCTACAGTTCCACTGGATTATATTTTGAGCATTCATTTAGGGTGTGATATTGGAGAAAGCTCCCGGCCTTTCTTCTTTGGAGAGTGGCTCTTGGAGCGGGTGCTCAGTTGGGATGACACTTCCATGTCATCAAAAATATCGAACCTGTTTAAAATTGGCACAGGGTCTCTTTGTCCTTTTCCAACACGTTCACTTCTGTTTGGCTTTTTTGAATAATCAACGTTAGTATTTTTCTTTTTAACAAGTGGTGCAGATGTCTGAGTTTCAGATGATTTTGATACTTTTTGTGATGATGATGGAGCAATTGCACCAGAAGTGAGATCATTAACGCACATAGGTGTCTGTGTAGTCATCCAGGTTAAGTCAGTTTGACAATCAACGGAACGAGTAGAGGGCTTCAGCGCTTCTGCATATGTTGACTTACCCTGTAGTGGAGTGTTGCTAGATGGTGTAACTGAAGCAGCTAACTTCCTTGCTTCTGAAAAACTGACATTCTTTTCTGTTTTGATACGTTGGGTGGCCATTTCAAATTTCCAAACCATGCACTCCTTAGAGGAAGATATATGTGGACCCGAACAATTCACACATTTGGGTTCTGACGCACAAGTACCACTATCATGATCTTTGTCACCACAGCAAAAACATGCAGCATGATTTTTTACACGAGTTTTGACCATGGCCGAATTTCTGGCAGTTAAAACATCTCAGAGGATTAGGAATATAGAGGTCAATTTTCATGGAGAAGCATCCGACTTTGAGAGTTTGGGGTAACTTTGGAACATCAAAAGTAAGCAGATAAGTGTTTGAAGGCGAATAGACTCCATCTTTCTTGAATGTGAAACGTTTTGCCTCAACTACACCTTGCATTCGTAATTGACTTACAATGTCATCCGTGGAGAGATCGGCTAGACTTCTATCTCTGTCTCGGATAATACCTTTGCTGAAGTTGAGAGACTTGTGTGGATAACATTTCACAGGAATGTTTGCAAATGATTTTGTTTCCATGAGATTTGCTGCCGGTTCTCTCTTGACACATTCTATCAACAGTGATCCAGATCTAATTTTGGTTACATTCTTAACAGTGCCAGCAATGCCTTGAATTGCTTTTTCTAATAGAAAAGGAGAACATGAGGTTAACTTTTTCTCACTCGACTCGGCAACAATGAATCGAGGCCAGGTGTCACGTTCTGAATAACATAGTCTGGTAATTGCATCTTCCTCATCGTGAGTATCATCAGCATGATAACGTTTTTGTTTTTTGGGGTTTTGTGAAGCCATGATTATATAATTTGTGGTTCACTCTCCTGGCTCCCCACCCACCATGGAGTGTCAACAAGGACAATGCCATATGCCTGTGGGCCTCCAACAGGCGGCACCAAGGATACCAAGAGAGTATACTCCAGCAGTAACTTTGAATAAAATGTACTACCAGATTGGCCCATGAGCCATCGCCTTCTGGGCAAATAAAGACTCTAGGCAAATGTATGATAACAGTAATTCCAAAACAAGATCTCTGTGATTAACAAATCGGACCAAGACCTAAAGTTAACAAGTAATTCAGAAATAGAATTTGTGCAAATACAAAATCATATGCACAGGGCTTGGCATGACCAGCCGATTGGTTGAACCGGGCCCATTCAACCACCCGTCTAGGCGAAGTCAGGGCCAAAGTGGTGTATTGAGCAACAGGAACACGGTTGCAAGCTCCTATTGCCCTCAACCACCAGGATCCCTTCCTCCGCCGACACAGGGCCACAACCCACGGCAAACGGGTTGGTGGACCAAATATCCCCCCGGGTCCACTACGGGGGTGTCGGCGAGCTATTAGCGTTACCCAGCACCCACCACGAGGAGGTGGCTCGCCACGGGTGCCCCTGAACATGGAATACGAAACCCCCTCAAAAAAGACCAAACGTCCACTTGATAATGATTATGAACCACAAACTTCAAAACAAAGAGAATATTGGCCACGTTTTCTTGTTGTAGAGGCTAGTGACAACACACCTCTTAAACTGATAGTCCTGGGGCTGTTTCCCATAAAGGCCTTAAATCTAGAGTTGGCTGCAGCCCTACTCCAACATAGGTTTCTTGGTGTTTTCTTCTAGTTTGAACAGTAAATTTATCAATTCAGAACATTAACCAAGAATAAATCTGTCCGTTGTTTTAAAAAATGTGTGTTTACTGTTGATAGTTGTTGTGAAATTACCAAATATCAAGAAAACATGCAACATGCTATAAAATGATGAATTGATTACAAATATTTCCTTAATATCATTTAGTTTATGCCGGATATAACAAACAACAACAGTTATATACTTATAATAATGCTAGCAAGTGCACATGTGAAAACTTAGCACATTTTTGTCCCGCATCGTTAACTTTTTATCTCTCATTTTAACCCTAGCAGTGACATTGTTTGTTGTATAATGACAACCTTTTCTCTTTTATACCATGATACATGCATATTCTTATGTTGGTATATTTAAACTCTATCACACAGAAAAGGAATTATCAAGATCCAATAATCCTGAAGATCCCGTGTGGACCCGGGACAGAATGTGTCCACAGCACCCCATTGCTGGTCGTAAGAGGCGACCGAATTGGGCAACCTGTTTGCCGTGGGTTGCGTCCCGTGTCGGTGGAGGACGGTAGTCTGGTGGTTGAGGGCACTGGGAGCCTGAATCGTGTTCCCTTTGCTCAACACACCACTTCGGCCCTTACTTCACCTAGACGGGTGGTAGAATCGGCCCGATTCTATCAATCGGCTGGTCAAGCCAAGCCCTGTGTGTATGGCCTATATTTTATTTGTCATAACACGAATTGGATTTGTAAATGTTCACCTTTTGGTCTTGACAAAATTGTTCATATTCGATGTTTATAATTTTGAACTATGATATTTTGCACTTTGCCTAGAGTCCTATGCCAGAAGGCGGTGGCTCATGGGCCAATCTGGTGGATTTGTTATTTGTAACTCTTCTGCTGGAGTATATCATCCGAGTATCCTTGGTGCTGCAAGTTGGAGACCCACTTGCTTTTAGCATTGTCCTTGTGATACTCCGTGGTGGGCGGGGAGCTCTGATGATGAAATCTAAACTATAAACCATGGCTTATGAAACCCCAAACAAAAAAACCAAACGTCCTCTCGAAATTGACCTTGCTGACAACGATCTCAGAATGTCCAAACCAATTGATTACTGGCCTCGATTTGTTGTCATGGAGACAAAGGATTTGACACCATTAAAACTGAACCCGTTTGCTGTGTCTAAGGGTATCCAAGGCATTGCCGGCGAGGTGAAGAATATTAGAAGATTGCGTTCAGGTGCCCTGTTGATTGAGTGTGCCAAGAGACAACAGTCAACTAATCTTTTGAACACAAAAACTTTTGTTGGCATTTCTGTTAACGTCTCAGCTCACAAGACCCTCAATACGAGCAAGGGAATTGTTAGAGATCGTGAGCGATTGCTGGCTGACATGTCGGAACTAGATATTGTTTCCGAGATGAAGGATCAGGGTGTACTTTATGTAAAACGTTTCTCTACCCGTAAAAATGGCACAACCATCCAAACTAATACTTATCTGTTTTCCTTTTCTCTACCTAATGCACCAAAATCTCTGAAGGCAGGTTATTGTAACCTCAATGTTGAGACATACATTCCTAACCCTCTTAGGTGTTTCAAATGTCAAAAGTTTGGTCACGGTGTAAATACTTGCACATTGTCTGTTGTGTGTGCTCACTGCAGTGAAAAGACACACACAACAGAAGATTGTGACAGTAATGTCAAAAAATGTGCTAACTGCAAAGGGGAACACACATCATTCTCAAAAGACTGTCCTGTTTGGAGAGAGCACATGGCCATCAATCGAATAAAATTTACACAGAATGTTAGCTTTGCAGACGCAAAGAAACTGGTTCACAGCTCAGAACAAACACAAAGCTATGCTTCCATTGCCGGAACATCAGCAGCCACCCCTACAGTTACCAAATTGTCTGTAAGTTGTCAGACCAACTTAACATGGATGACAACAGATACTCCTCAGATCACGAACCATCTTCTCAGTCAACAGTTAAGTCTCAACATATTACTACCAACAAAAGTAAAAAGCCAGATTCCTCGAAAAGGCTCGGTGGCAGAACCCCTAAAGGATCAGAAAACAAAATTCAGTTGTTCAACAAATATGGATCACTTGAAGACATGGACGTGTCTGAAAACGTCCGCTCTAGGGCACACAGCTTGTCGCCCACCAAAAAAGTGCGGGGTAGATCCCCAATAAATCCCCCCAAAAGATAAGTTATCAGAATAATATTATTCAGTGGAATTGCAGAGGACTAAGGACTAATTTTAATGAATTGCAGCTTTTAATCCAGTATTTTACACCGTCAGCAATCTGTCTACAGGAAACATATTTAAAACACACAGATACTCTTGACCTCCGTCATTTCAATGCATATCATTATTTTTCACCTCCGGGTGATAGGGCAAGTGGAGGATCGTCAATCTTGGTACGGCAAAATGTTATACATAGTTCAATAGCGCTTAAAACAAATCTCCAAGCCGTAGCTGTGCGACTTACATTGCAAGTTGCATTTACACTTTGTTCATTGTATATTCCACCTTCATCTACTGTCCAGTCAACTGATCTACAAGCTCTTTACAATGAACTTCCTAAACCCTGTATAATCATGGGCGATTTAAATGCCCACAACCCACTCTGGGGTGGTACTACTACGAACACCAAAGGTAAATTACTTGAGGATTTTCTTTCAAACAATGATCTCTGCATTTTCAATGACGGGTCACATACATATTTACATCCTGGCACAGGAACATATTCAGCTCTTGATTTATCAGTTACTGACTCTCGTCTTTTAAATGAATTTGAATGGTTGGTTCACGATGACCTGTGTGGGAGCGACCATTTCCCTACAATACTAAAGCCTGTGAACCCATCTGATGTACCTCCATCATCACGATGGAATTTTATAAAGGACAACTGGACTTTATATGAATCTCTCTGTACTGGCAAACTTAAACTTGAACGTTTTATTACTGTTCCTGATGCTATTAAATGTTTTTCAGATGTACTCAATGACATTGCTGACGAGTGTATACCAAACTCTTCTGCAGTTCCACACATAAGAAAACCATGGTTCAATGATGAGTGCAAACAAGCTAGGAAGGCAAGGAAAAAAGCAGAACATTATTTCCGTCGCCATCCTATGGTGCATAATTTAAATAAATTCAAAATTTTAAATGCTAAAGCGCGACGTACTTTTAAATAGAATAAACGTCAATCTTGGCAAAAATATGTATCCAAAATAAATTCTCGGACACCCATGTCCAAGGTATGGAACATGGTCCGGAAAATTAAAGGTAAAGGTACTAAATCTAGTATCCAACATCTTAAACATGGAGATCAGTTACTTACCGAGGAATCTGATATTGCAAATAAACTGGGTGAAACCCTCGCTAAACATTCTTCCTCTTCTATCTATTTACCTAAATTCCAGCAGTATCAAAAACAACAAGAAAAGAAAACTATTAATTTTAATTCAGATAATGGGGAAGATTATAATGAACTATTTTCTATTCATGAACTCCATACTGCTCTTGATCAAGCTCATGATACTGCTACAGGAGCTGATAACATACATTATCAGCTCCTGAAGCACTTACCAGAATCCTGCCTAGAAACTCTTCTAAATATTTTTGATAATATTTGGACATCGGGTAACTTTCCTCCCTCATGGCGTGACGCCATAGTAGTACCAATACCTAAACCTGGACGTGATCATACCGATCCGTCCAATTATAGACCTATTTCACAAACTAGCTGTGTTTGCAAGACCATGGAACGCATGATAAATAATCGACTTGTTTGGTACTTGGAAACCAATAACCTTATAACGGATATACAGTGTGGTTTCCGTAAAAATAGAAGTACTCTCGATCACTTAGTGCGTTTGGAATTATTTGTAAAAAACGCCCTGATTAATAAACAACACGCTGTGTCTATCTTTTTTGATCTTGAAAAAGCATATGACACAACCTGGAAATATGGCATTCTGAGAGATTTACATGATTTCGGTTTGCGAGGTCGTTTGCCTGAATTCATAGCCAACTTTTTAAATAGCAGACAATTTCAAGTCCGTGTGGGTTCTACCCTGTCTGATCCTTACAATCAGGATCAGGGTGTTCCACAAGGCAGTATTTTGTCTGTCACACTTTTTAGTATAAAGATAAACAGTTTATCAAAAGTTTTAAACGATTCGATTGATGGATCGTTATTTGTGGATGATTTTAATATTTCTTGCCGTGGTAAAAGTATGCATACCATTGAGTGGCAACTGCAGTTGTGTTTAAACAAAATAGATAAATGGTGTCTTGAAAACGGCTTTAAGTTTTCTAAATCCAAAACTAATTGTATACATTTTTGTAGAAAATATAAGCCACATAAGGACCCAGAATTATCTTTAGATGGCACTCCCATCAGAGTTGTTAAGGAGGCCAAGTTCTTGGGCCTACTCGTTGACTCCCATTTAACATTTCTGCCTCATATTAAGTTCCTTAAAACTAAATGCCTGAAGGCTCTTGACTTGTTGAAAGTTGTTTCCAACTCAAAGTGGGGAGGGGATCAAGCAACCCTCTTACACCTATATCGATCACTCGTCCGTTCAAAACTTGATTATGGCTCCATCGTATATGGTGGAGCCTGCAACAGCAACCTTAAACTTCTTGATTCTGTCCACCACCAAGGCCTAAGACTTTGTCTTGGGTCCTTCAGAACTTCACCCATTGACAGTCTCCACGTTGAGGCTGATGAGCCATCTCTTGAGCAGCGGCGTATAAAGTTAGCTTTACAGTACATTACTAAGTTATACTCTAATGAATCTAATCCTGCCTATAACTGTGTTTCCAATCCCCTTTATGGGGATTTATACAACAAGAAATCTTCGCTTGTCCATCCTCTAGGACATAGAATCAAACCCTTTGTTTCTTCTGCCGGCATTGAGCTGGAAAACATAGCTCCCTCCCGTCTTCTTTCTTCTCCTCCTTGGTAGATAGTTAGGCCACAAGTCGACCTAACATTAACTTCGTTTAAAAAACACAAACGAATGAATTACAATATAAACAAGAATATAATCAATTAAAACATAAATATAGCAATTACAAACCCTTATTTACAGATGGGTCCAAGGACGGTGGCGCAGTGGCTTGTGCCACTGTCATTGGATCCAGAACAATATCTTCTAGATTACCAGACAACAGTTCTATTTTTACAGCTGAAGCTAATGCCATACTAACGGCTCTTAAATATCTTCAAAGACACCCTAAACATAAACACTATATAATCTATTCAGACTCTCTTTCTTGCCTTCAGGCTATTAAAAATATTTCTTGTAAACATCCACTTTTAACTGAAATAATTGAATTGTATAATGATCTTGCTACTGGCCAATACGACATCGTCTTCTGTTGGTTACCCAGCCACGTGGGCATTTCTGGGAACACATTTGCTGACCTTACTGCTAAGGCAGCACTAAACAAATCTGTGACACAACTTCTTATTCCATACACTGATTATAAGGCTACCATTAGATCGTATATCCGTGATCTGATGCAGACGAAGTGGGACACCCAAGTGGGCATAAATAAATTACATGCAATAAAAGCTTCTGTTGGTTATACCTACTTGGGTTGTCAGTCCAGATTTGAAGAGGTCATCATGCGGCGATGTCGTATTGGCCACACGAGATATACTCATGAATACCTATTGAAAGGTGAGGATCCTCCGTTCTGCATCCCTTGTGATGAAATAATCACGGTCAAGCATGTCTTGCTTGACTGTGTCGAATATTCCATCACAAGGGATACCTATTTCAAATCACGAACAATGAAGGATCTTTTTAATAATATAAGTCCTCATTTAATCATTCAGTTTTTAAAAGAATTAGATTTGTTAAATGACTTGTAAATAGATAAATATTTTAGTACAGGAAGTTTAAATTCGTAACTGTGCTTGTTAGTGGCTGTATCGTCGAGGGGGGTTAAAGTATTGTCCATATTTTTAATCGTAGAATAAGTATCTTTTTAATATATGGCTAGATTTCCTAAATTGCTAACAACCGAAGGGATGATGTAAATCCAGCTAGGGTCCATGCAGGAAGGAAAGGTACAGTAAGTCCCCATGGTCCCTAGTGTGGTGATTTACCTTCAGTGGTTGATGATATATAGCCCGTATTTTATGTTGTATTGTCCAAATAGTGACATTAATTTTAGCCTTCTACACTAGTTTTAAATGATAACTGTGATATTCTAGTTATTTTACTGACCTTTGACGACAGGTTTTTATAGTATATGCACGTTTCATTTCAATATCAAACATGTTCTCGTCACGATATGGCTGGAATATTGCCGATGTGACGTTAACTACGAACTCACTCACTCACTCAATAATCCTGAAGAAATTAATTAACATTTCAATATCCCTACCCCTAACAAGAGCAAATGTGAGCGAACAGTGGACAAGAACACTGAGTAATGGAATCTGAACAAACGCAACTTATGCTATATTTAGACATTATGCAATGTATTTACAGCAACTGTGCTAGATAACATTGCAGAATTGAAAAGGATGGAATCTTGACTACCTGACTGTTTGGTTGTGATTTCAAGATCTAAATGATGGAACCTAAGGTAAAACGTCGTCGTACAGCCAGTACTGACAAATGGAGTGAATGTTTATGCCATGGTTACTCACAAAATCCGGGAAAATTGGAAAGATTTACACCAACATCGTGGAACACATTCTGTAGTGCTGCAAAACGTCGAAAAGACTCTCTTTACATCAAGTTGAAGGAGTATATTGATGGCGAAAATGAGTTACCAAAGGCTGTGACTGAGTTAGTGAAGCATCACAACTGTTATGCTACATACCCCTTAGGCAAGAGTATTCACCTCTCTGAGCAAAAGCAACAGCAGTCACAGACACAAAGTGAAACATCAAAGTGTAGCTCAGTAACACCATTGACACGATCCAGCGTTTCTCAATCAGATATATTGAAGTGGATCATTTGCCAGAAGGACAAACGTCTGCGTGGAGACAGACGCAAATTGGAAACTGCCAGCCCATTGACTTTGTACTCAGCTGTTGAAACATTACGCCAAGCTGCAACAATTAGAAATGATCAGAGGGTACTCATGCAGCTGTAAGGAGGTGCAAGAGGAGGAACCGATAGTATTGCTGGTGATGTACTTGTGCATAGATCATGTCGGAGTTCTTATACCCATAGTAAAAGTCCTACCTTTGTCCAAGAAAACACATCCACAGACAATGCCTATGATGAGGCATTCAAACGTCTTTCAAATGAAATTCAAAAGGGAATCATTGATGGTTGTGAAGTTTGGAAGATGTCAGATGTTAGAGATAGATTTGTTGAAATTCTCCAAGATGTGGGCATCGATCAGCCAAATTACAGGTCAGAAAAACTGAAGAAACGTATCATTAAGACATTTGGAAAGACGATTTCTTTCTGGCATCCGAAGTTTCGAAGTGAATCTGAGATGATATTTTCTGACATTGTCCCAAAAGGCATGTATATTGAAGCAGGGGCCTCAAATGTCAGAGGTCTGCAGGAACACGATATGGAAGATTTTTATGATGTTGGACTACATCTTGATGAGAAAGCTGAACAAGTGCGTCAGGTATGTTTAGTATCACAGATGGTTCACCATGAGTTACAAACAGTGAGAGACATGCCTTGGCCACCATCACCGCAGGACATTTCAGAGGAGTCACTAAGTCGTGTGGTTCCTGTGATTCTGTTCAATCTTTTGGCTTGGATTATTGTTTAATCGTAGATGATAAAAATGAAACATTGAATATAGAACATCGGTCTAAAGTTCCGGAGAAAGTAGAGAGGCAAATTCTTGCAATTGCACAAGACATAGTGTATTGCAGCCGTAAAGGTAGAATACGTACTCCAAAGCATGTATCATTGGCTGCTTCAGTGCATCATCTCACAGGTAGCATGGAACTAGTGTCTACATTAAACCGCTTTGGACATTGTATTTCAAAATCAAAGCTCCAAGAAGTTGAAAGCGCTCTAGCAGAAATGCGCCTACAAAGTCAAAGGGCTGCTGTGGTGCCAGCAAACATATCTTCAAACGTTCCAGTATGTTTAGTATGGGATAACAATGACTTCCAGGAAGAGACTCCCTCTGGCAAGAACACAACTCATTGCACTACTGGAATTGTCATACAGCCTAGAGTATCGACTTCTGCTTTCCCACAAAGAGAGGCAGACACTGCTCCAACTCGCAGAAGATCAGTGCAGCCAGTCAACCAGTTGATTGAAGAGTATACATATGGCCACAAACGTGTTGGACCTGCACGAATTCAGGGGGCAGTGGAACTGTTAGCTTACAGAACTGCAGAGGAACGAGAACACGCATACAGCACAGACTTGGTATGGTTCATGTCACGGCTTACTGCTGACTTGACATGCCCGCAAGAGGAACACATTCAGGCCACTCCTGGCTGGTGTGGTTTCAATGCTCTAATAAGAGAGCATGAAGTCATTCCTTTGCCACACAGTAGGGTACCTTCCTGTGATAGATACTCCACCAACAGATCTAAATTCCGTCTACACCCTTATGCAAAGATCCATGGAAACCGTTGATACGATCAATGGTAGTTCTACTCAATCGGTGCTAGTGACCTGCGATCAGGCAGTGTATGCAAAAGCTTTTGAAATATACCATTCACCAATGCATGCTACCTTAGAGAGAACTGTGTTGCGCATGGGAGCTTTCCACATCTTACTCAACTTCTTGGCAGTTATTGGACGTAGGTTTGGAAGTGCAGGCTTGCGAGATGTCCTGATTGAGTCAGATGTTTTGGCAACAAATTCAGTTGATGCAACGCTTGAGGGACGTCACTACAACAGAGGTATTAAAGCACATCGGTTGGTTGCAGAGGGCATTGGTCGACTTCGATGGGCAGCATTTGTACAATGGAACAAAGAACAAGAGACACAAATTGACATGAACTCTCTCGCCAGTTATGTTGACCAAGTGAGGCAGAGTCCATGCAAAGAAACCGTGCATGTACTGTTAACATCAGATGTGTTTATTCTTGCACAACAGCGCTTCAAACTCTTTGTGTCATCATTGGGTCCAAATGGAAAGTTTTGGTCATCATACCTTGAACTTGTTGACTTATTGCTGCAGTTCATTCGGTCTTCGAGAGAGGCAGATTGGAATCTGCATGTGCAGTGCTTGCTAGAGATGATGCCATGGTTTGCTGCATATGATCGAACAAATTATACACGATACTTGCCTGCATACGTTCTGAACATGTTAACACTTCCAAAAAGTCATCCGGATGCACATGCACAACTTATGGCAGGGGAATTTGCAGTCCAAAGATCAACAGGAAATGCATTTGGGCGCATTCCACAAGACCAAACAATTGAAGTGACTGCAAATCGTGACACAAAATCTAGGGGTGGAATTGTTGGAATTTCATTGAATCCTGGTGCAGTCCTCAAGTGGATGATTTTACGGGCTGATCGTGGTGAATATTTGCGTGCATGTCGTGAAATGTCTGGACAGACTAAATCAGATGTCAACCAAATACCAAAGGATGCTGGAAAAAAAGCGTGTTAGAGATGACGAAGTTTTTGTAGAACGGATTGGGGAATGCATCAGTAACTGGATCAACCCATTTCTAGCACCTGAAGAGAACCTTTGTCATCTTGCATCTGGGCGAAATGCTACAGACGAAATAAAAGATGATTTGTTGAATGCACACGCAAAAGGAAGTTCAGTTATCAATACATTTGTTGAAGAACGATTAGATGCAAGTGGAAACAAAGACTTCTATGCACCTCTGCCAAGACTAAACTTAAAATATTTTGCCTCTTTGGACAAGAAAACAAGAAAACCTAGCGGAAAGCTGTCTGTCTTGAAATCAACACGTGAACTCTTTGGACGTTTGGTGATGATTGGTCAGAGCCGAAGCATACCTCTAGAGGAGCTCTTCAAGTACTCCTTGGGACCGCTCCCTCTTTCTCTTGCAACACCTGAGGGTGGTTTGGTGAAAACAGTCAAATCCTCTCTCCTGAGATAGCTTGAGAAAGATTATGAACCTGTAAGTGTAGTACCTTGTGATAGTACATGGATTATAGATACAATGGCCGTCCTACAGGCACTTAAGCTAGATACAGTTATGACCTACAAGGAGTTGTCACAGCTAATCTTAAGCTATATTCTGAGAGGTGTTGGTATCTCTTCAAGAATTGACTGGGTTGTGGATACATACCCAGCTATTTCAATCAAGAACGTAGAGAGAGAACACAGAACTGCATCTGCGCAAGGATCGCTGGGGACAACCATTCATTCAAGGAATCAGAAAATCGATCATCAGTTCAAAAAATCGCCTCGAAGTGCACAGTTCAAGCGTGAACTGACACAGTTTTTGGTTACAGAATGGCAAACCCCGGCTATGCTTATGAACTAAACAAACGGACACTGTTTGTAACTAATGGTGAAGAGTGTCACCGACTCAGAGTCAATGATGAGAGAAACCAGATAACATCTGAAAGCATACATGAGCTGTATTGCAGCCACGAGGAAGCGGATACTCGCTTACTTCTACATGCAGCGCACGCAGCCAGCCATGGTTCTAGCTCCATAGTACTTAAGTCACCAGATACAGATGTTGCCGTGATTGCCATAGGCATGAGCCATTTCATACCTGTACAGATGATATTCAAAACAGGAACAAAACAAAGAACACGGTACATCAATCTCACATCCATTGGGTCTACCCTTGGGCGAGATGTGTGTGAAGCTTTGATAGGCTATCATGCATTCAGTGGATGTGATTCAACAAGTGCTTTTGTTGGGCGTGGCAAGGCGAAGGGTCTAAAATTGGTAAAGTCTCACCAAGGTTTCAGACACAGCATGGCGCAATTGGGTAAATCATTTGTAACCGATGAAGCTCTGTTGAGAGAAGGTGAATCGGCTGTTTGTGTCCTACATGGAGGTAAACCCGAACTTGGTGTCAACAAAATACGTCTTGTGCTGTTCGGGTCACGCACAACAGATCCAACAAATGTGCCGCCATGCAGTGATGCATGTGAGAAACACATTAAACGTGTCAATTACCAGGCAGCTATTTGGCGGCATTGTTTAGAATCAAAACCAGAAGTGATTTCTCCACATGGGAATGGCTGGAGGATTGATGGAGACATTATAATACACTGGATGGATACCCCAGCAGCTCCAAAAACTGTGCTTGAATGTGTTAGCTGCAAATGTCAGAATTATGCGAGTATTCGTTGCACATGTAGGGTCAATCAACTAAGATGCACCGGTGCTTGTCACTGCAGTAGCAACGAATGTCAGAATCAGACAAACACAACTACAGATATGGATGAAGACAACTTATTATCTGAAGATGACTCGGATGTTGACTGAGAATCATCGCACCAAACTGTTATGGACACGTGTTTTGTTGGCATTAGTCTCAGAAAGACAGCGAACCAACTATTCAGTGTTGCACAAATGGAAATCAGCTGCAGACACCTTCTTATATTACTCAATAGCTCTTGAATATGCGAAAATATTGATATGTATATGGTATAACTTGCAACCACACACATTTGATCAGGTAAAACAAGAAAAATCATCAGGAACAAGAAATTTGTGAAGAATAAAATTATTTTGCAAATATTTAACTTTAAACATCTGTGTGCATATTATCATTATGTTTCCAGGTTAATTTTGCAGGTTTCTGCTAATCTCTGAGTAGATGCTTTGCAAATTGAGTTACATATGACATATAATGTTTTTTCATCAGTTGGTGATTTGTACTGTACCTTCGGTAATAAAAATTGATTTTTTAATAGAACGGACACTTTTAGTTTTGGTTAATGTTTTAAAATCATATATATACACTCCAAATATTATGAAAATGTCAAAAAACCTATGTTGGAACAGGGGTGCAACGAAAGTCATATTTTCTGGAACAGCCCTAGGACTATGAACCCATTTGCAATATCAAAGGTTGTTCATGGCATAGCTGGCGAGGTTAAAAACATGAAAAGATTGAGATTAGGCTCTTTGTTGATTGAATGCAGTAAAATTGTTCATAAAAGATGTTTAAACTTTTGAACAATGATGTTTTGCACTTTGCCTAGAGTCCTATGACAGAAGATGGTGGCTCATGGGCCAATCTGGTGGATTTGTTATTTGTAACTCTTCTGCTGGAGTATATCATCCGAGTATCCTTGGTGCTGCAAGCTGGAGACCCGCTTGCTCTAACATTGTCCCTGTGATACTCCATGGTGGGTGGGGAGGTCAGATGATGAAATGAAAAAAACAATAACCTTGGCGTATGAAACCCCCTACAAAAAACAAAATGTCTGCTTGAAGAAGATCATACTGATACTGACCTTAGACTGTCCAATCCTACTGAATGCTGGCCACGTTTTCTAGTTGTTGAGACTGAAGATAGAACACCCTTCAAATTAAACCCTTTAGCTGTGTCGAAGGGTAATCAAGGCATTGCTGGGGACATAAAAAATATCATCAGATTACGTTCTGGTGCACTCTTGATTGAGTGTACCAAAAAGCAACAGTCAACAAACGAGTTGAACACTAAGACATTTGTCGGCATTCCCGTCACCATCATGGCACACAAAACGCTCAACACGAGTAAGGGAATTGTACAGAACCGCGGTAGATTACTCGCTGACATGTCAGAATTAGATATTGCCTCTGAAATGAAAGATCAGGGTGTTGTTTATGTGAAACGATTCTCAACTCGTAAAAATAATGAAAGTGTCACAACCAACATCTGTTTTCCTTTTCCCTACCTTCTGCTCCAAGATCACTCAAGGCCGGCTATTGCAATCTAAATGTTGACATGTACATTCCGAATCCTCTGAGATGCTTCAAATGCAAAAAAATCGGACATGGTGTAATTTTTTTTACATTATCCGTTGTGTGTGCTCGCTGTGGTGAAAAGACACACACAAGAGATGACTGTGACAGTTCTGTTACAAAATGCACCAATGCTCAGGGAGTCATCCATCTTAATCTAAAGGGTGTCCTGTTTGGAAACAGCAAATGGCAATACAAGCTACGCTTCCATTGCCAGAAGAACGCCAGAAACAGCATCTAGAGTACTTACAGTATCCACTAGCTGTCAGACAAGGCACCTGTGGCGAGCCACCTCCTCGTGGTGGGTGCTGGGTAACGCCAAGAGCTCGCCGACAACCCCGTAGTGGACCCGGAGGCATATTTGGTCCACCAACCCGTTTGTCGTGGGTTGCGTCCCTGTGTCGGCGGAGGAAGGGATCCTGATGGTTGAGGGCAACAGGAGCCAGCAATCCTGTTCCTGTTGCTCAATACACCACTTTGGCCCTGACTTCGCCTACACGGGTGGTCGAATGGGCCCGGTTCAACCAATCGGCTGGGCATGCTAAGCCCTGTGCATGGAGTATTGCTATATTTTTCAATGCACACATATCATTTGGAATTGTTATAACTTTGGACTTGGTTATATTATCTAAAACATTTTTGATTTTGAAATATGTTGTTCTGAAATTTGCCTAGAGTCGTATGCCAGAAGGCAGTGGCTCATGGGCCAATCTGGTGGAACTATTAATCTTTTAATTTTTCTGCTGGAGTATATCATCCGGGTATCCTTGGTGCTACAAGCTGGAGATCCGCTTGTTCTTAGCATTGTCCTTGTGGTACTCCGTAGTGGGTGGGGAGCGCGGATGATGAAATCTCAACTCTAAATATGGCTTATGAAATCTCCCCACACACAAAAAACAAACGTCCTCTTGAAAATGATGTTGATGATGATGATGACCTTTGACCGTCCAGGTCAATTGAGTTTTGGCCACGCTTTCTTCTGACTGAATCTATTGATAAAACACCTCTAAAATTAAACCCGTTTGCAGTTGCCGAAGGTATTCAAGGTGTTCCCGGGGAAGTTACGAACATTAAACGGTTACGTTCAGGTGCACTGCAGGTTGAGTGTGGGAAACGGCAGCAGTCAGTCAATTTGATGAGCATCGAATCGTTTTTTGGAATTCCGGTTACTGTGTCTGCTCAGAAGACGTTAAACACAAGCAAAGGGATCATCAGAGACCGTCATCGGTTGTTTTCTGACATGACAGAACTTGACATCATGACTGAAATGAAAGATCAAGGTGTGCTCGACGTCAAACGCATTTTCAATCCGAAAAAAATGAAAGTGTTCCAACCAATACTTATCTTTTCTCCTTTTCATCTCCGATAGCTCCAAAATCATTGAAGGCTGGTTACTGCGACATCAAGGTTGACGTGTACATTCCGAACCCGCTGTTTTAAATGCCAGAAGTACGGCCATGGTATAATTTCTTCTAC
Organism: Haliotis asinina; assembly: GCF_037392515.1. Lineage (NCBI taxonomy): Eukaryota > Metazoa > Mollusca > Gastropoda > Lepetellida > Haliotidae > Haliotis > Haliotis asinina. The sequence continues at coordinate 49,840,023 of NC_090280.1, read as the reverse complement.
ATTGTCTGTTGTGTGTGCTCACTGTGGTGAGAAGACACACACAACAGAAGATTGTACTAGTGATTTTAAAAAATGCACCAACTGCTCAGGTGACCATTCCTCATTTTCGAAACAATGTCCTGTTTGGAAAGAGCAAATGGAAATAAACAAAATCAAATTCACTCAAAATATCTCTTTTTCTGAGGCCAAAAATCTAGTAAAAAGATATGATCTTCCAGAAAGTTATACTGTAGTAGCAAAAACAACATTGGAGTCACGCTCTAAAATAACAGGCACCCGTGGCGAGCCACCTCCTCTTAGTGGGTGCTGGGTAACACCAAGAGCTCGCAGACACCCCCGTAGTGTAAACGGGGGGATATTTGGTCCACCACCCGTTTGCCGTGGGTTGCGGCCCTGTGTCGGTGGAGGACGGGAGTCTGGGGGTTGAGGGCACTGGGGACCTGTGACTGCGTTCCCTTTGCTCAACACACCCCTTCGACCCTTACTTCACCTAGACGGGTGGTTGAATTGGCCCGGTTCAACCAATCGGCTGGTCATGCCAAACCCTGTGCATGGAATCTATATATATTTATCATTGCACAAGTATAATTTGAAATTGATGTAATTTTGGTCTTGGTTATATTTTTATAAACATGTTTGATTTGAATTATGACGTTTGGAACTTTGCCTGGAGTCTTATGCCCAGAAGGCAGTGGCTCATGGGCCAATCTGGTGGATCAATTATTCATAATTCTTCTGCTGGAGTATATCATCCGGGTATCCTTGGTGCTGCAGGCTGGAGGCCCGCTTGCTTTAGCATTGTCCTTGTGATACTCGTGGTGGGTGGGGAGCTCGGATGATGAAACCTAAATAAGTCACCATGGGTTACGGAACCCCCACTAAAAAGAGCAAACGTCCTCTTGAAAATGACCCTGTTGATGACCTCAGACCGTCTAAACACATTGACTACTGGCCACGTTTTATTGTCATTGAGACCAAAGATAATGCACCTTCAAAGTTAAACCCTTTTGTGGTGTCTAAGGGTATCCAAGGCATTGCCGGTGATGTAAAGAATATTAGAAAATTACGTTCCGGTGCTCTGTTGATCGACTGCGCCAAAAGGCAACAGTCAACGAACCTTTTGAACACTGATACTTTCGTTGGCACTGCGGTTACTGTCACGGCCCACAAAACACTGAACACGAGCAAGGGAATCGTACGTGATCGAGATCACTTGCTGGCAGACATGTCTGAACTTGATATCGCTTCCGAAATGAAAGACCAGGGTGTATTATATGTCAAACGTTTCACAACCCGTAACAACAACACAGCTATTCAAACCAATACCTATCTTTTTTTCATTCTCATCACCTACTGCTCCAACATCACTTAAAGCTGGATACTGTAATATCAGTGTGGAAAAGTACATTCCAAATCAACTTCGGTGTTTCAAATGCCAAAAGTTCGGCCACGGTGTCAATACTTGCACATTGTCTGTTGTGTGTGCTCATTGCAGTGAAAAGACACACACAAAGGAAGATTGTGACAGTAACGTCAAAAAATTCACCAACTGCTTAGGCGACCATTCTTCATTCTCAAAACAGTGTCCTATTTGGAAAGAGCAAATGGAGATAAACAGAATAAAGTTTACTCGAAATATCTCCTTTTCTCAGGCAAAAAAAACTGGTAAAGAGGTATGATCTTCCAGAAAGTTATGCTACAGTAGCAAAAACATCATCGGAGTCTACCTCTAAAATAACAAAATCATCCACAGGCTGCCAAACTACTTTGACTTGGGTAAATTGCGATTCTCCACAGCCTTTGTACCCTGCCATATCATCTCAGACTGAGGAATCACTTCCTCGTACATTAAAGTCTTCTTCTGATCACAAATCATCATCATCTCAGTCACACTCAAAATCTCAATCGACAGCTGATAGTCAACAAACTGTGAAAGGTAAACCGAAGCCTAAGCCTGATGCTTCAAAACAACAAAGTGGCAGAGCTCCTAAAAGGTCACAGAACAAAATTCTATTGTTTAATAAATACGGGTCTCTTGAAGAGATGGACGTTTCTGAAAACGTCCATTCTAGGGCACATAGCTTGTCGCCCTCCAAAAGAGTGCGGGGTAGATCCCCAATAAATCCCCCCAAAAGATAGTTTATTCCAATAATATTGTACAGTGGAACTGCAGAGGATTGAGGACTAATTTACATGAATTACAGCTATTAGTCCAAAATTTTACACCTTAAGCGATATGTCACCAAGAGGCATATTTAAAACAAACAGATACATTTGACCTTCGTCATTTTAATGCATATCACTGTTTTTCACCTCCGGGTGATAGAGCCACTGGCGGATCATCCATTCTAGTCAAACAAAACGTTATTCAAAGCCCTGTTTCACTTAATACTACTATGCAGGCTGTTGCTGTGAGAATTACTCTACATGTAGCGTTTACGCTATGCTCTCTCTATATTTCGCCATCTTCGACGTTTGCCAAAACTGATCTTCAGGCTCTATATGGTACAGGGACTTATTCTGCTCTCGACTTCTCATCGACAAATTCAGAACTACTAAATGAATTCGAATGGTCCGTCCACGATGACCTTTGTGGAAGTGACCATGTTCCTACTATATTAAAAGCTGTAACTCCATCTGATGTTCCTCCATCATCAAGATAGAATTTTTAAAAAGGCTATCTGGGCTTTATATGAAATACTGTGTGCTGGAAAACTTAAACCTTATCGTTTTATTGACGTTCCTGACGCTACTAAATGCTTTTCTGATGAATTGAACTCCATAGCTGATGAGTATATACCAAAGTCCTCTGTAGTTCCACACGTATAAAAACCATGATTCAATGATGAATGGACACTAGCTAGGAAGGCAAGGAAAAAAGCAGAACATTACTTAAGGTGCCATCTTATGGTGCATAATTTAAACAAATTCAAAATTTTAAATGCTAAAGCACGGCGTACATTTAAACAAAACAAACGCCAATCTTGGAAAAATTATGTATCCAAAATAAATTCTCGGACACCCATGTCCAAGGTATGGAACATGTTCCAAAAAATTTAAGGCAAAGGTACTAAATCTACAGTCCATCATCTTAAACATGGAGATCACTTACTTACTGATAAATCAGATATCGCAAGTAAACTGGGCGAAACCCTCGCTAAACAGTCTTCCTCCTCTAATTATTTACCTAAATTCCAGCAATATAAAAAACAACAAGAAAAGAAAACTATTAATTTCAACTCACATAATGGGGAAGATTATAATGAAACTTTTTCTATTCATGAACTCCATACTGCTCTTGATCAAGGTCATGACACTGTTACAGGAGCTGATAACATACATTATCAACTCCTGAAGCAATTACCAGAATCCTGTTTAGAGACGCTCTTATATATATTTGATGATATTTGGACTTCCGGGAAATTTCCTTCTTCATGGCGTGAGGCCATAGTAGTACCAATACCTAAACCTGGACGTGATCATACCGATCCGTCCAATTATCGTCCAATTTCATTAACAAGCTGTGTTTGCAAGACCATGGAACGCATGATAAATAATCGACTTGTTTGGTACTTGGAAACAAATAACCTCATAACAGATGTACAATGTGGTCTCCGTAAAAAGAGTAGTACAGTCACTTAGTGCGTTTAGAATCATTTGTGAATTGTGCATATGACACAACCTGGAAATATGGGATTTTGAGAGATTTACATGATTTCGGTTTCCGAGGTCGTTTGCCTCAATTCACAGGCAAATTTTTAGATAACAGACAATTTCAAGTCCGCGTGGGTTCTACCCTGTCTGATCATTAGAGTGAGGATCAAGGTGTTCCACAAGGCAGTATTTTGTCAGTCACACTTTTTAGTATAAATATAAATAGTTTATCCAAAGTTTTAAACGATTCAATTGATGAATCGTTATTTGTGGATGATTTTAATATTTCTTGCCGTGGTAAAAATATGCATACTATTGAACAGCAACTGCATCTGTGTTTGAACAAAATAGATAAATGGTGTCTTGAAAACGGCTTTAAATTTTCTAAATACAAAACTAATTGTATACATTTTTGCCGTAAATACAAACCACATAAAGACCCTGAACTATCTCTAGATGGCACTCCCATTAAAGTTGTCCAGGAGGCCAAGTTCTTGGGATTAATATTTGAGTCACACCTAACGTTCCTGCCCCATATTATATCTCTGAAAACTAAATGCTTGAAAGCACTTGATTTATTGAAAGTGGTATCAAATTCTAAATGGGGAGGTGATCAAGCTACCCTCCTCCACCTATATCGATTACTCGTCCGTTCTAAACTTGATTATGGCTCCATCGTCTATGGTGGAGCCTGCAACAGCAACTTAAAATTATTAGATTCTGTTCACGATCAAGGTCTAAGACTTTGTCTTGTATCCTTCATAACTTCTCCTATCGACAGTCTGTATGTTGAAGCCGATGAACCATCCCTTACACAACGCCGTACAAAAATATCTTTACAATATATAACAAGGCTATACTTTAACGTATGTAACCCTACATATAACTGTGTTTTCAATCCTCTCTACGAGGACTTGTACAACAAAAAGTCTTCCCTTGTTCCACCTCTCGGGCACAGAATTAAAGCCTTTCTTTCTTCGGCCGACATTGAGATGGAAAACATAGCTCCCACCCGTCTTCTTTCTTCTCCTCCTTGGCAGTTGGTTAGACCACACGTGGACCTATCATTAACTTCATTTAAAAATCAGAAACTCACGAAATACAACATAAACAGGAATATAATCAATTAAAAAGTAAATATAGCAATTACAAATCTTTGTTTACAGATGGGTCCAATAACGGTGGCGCAGCAGCTTGTGCCACTATCATTGGATCCAGAACAATATCTTCTAGATTAGCGAATAACAGCTCTATTTTCACTGCTGAAGTTAACGCCATATTAACGGTACTTAAATATATTCAAAAACACTCTAAACGTAATCTATTCAGACTCTCTTTCTTGTCTTCAGGCGATTAAAAATCATGTAAACATCCACCTTTAATTGACATTATTGAATTGTATAATAATCTTGCTACTGGCCAGTCTTTTGTTTGTTACCGAGCCATGTAGGCATTCCTGGTAACACTTTGGCTGATCTTGCTGCCAAGGCAGCACTCAACAAATCTGTGACACCACTTCTTATTCCATATTCAGATTACAAAGCTTGCATTAGGTCTTATATCCGTGACCTGATGCAGAAGAAGTGGGACACCTAAGTAGGTATAAATTAATTACATGAAATAAAACCTTATATTGGTTACACCTACTTGGGTTGTCAGTCCAGATTTGAAGAGGTTATTTTACGACGATGTCGTATTGGCCTCACAAGATATAGCCATAAATATTTGCTTAAAGGAGAGGATCCTCCATTTTGCATCCCTTGTGATGAGAGAACCACAGTCAAGCATATCCTGCTTGACTGTGTTGAATTCTCCATCACAAGGGATAAGGCACCGTGGCGAGCCACCTCCTCGTGGTGGGTGCTGGGTAATGCTGAGAGCTCGCCAACACCCCCGTTGTGGGCCCGGGGGCATATTTGGTCCACCAACTTGTTGGCCGTGGGTTGCCCCCCTGTGTTGGTGGAGGACGGGATCCTGGTGGTTGAGGGTAATGGGAGCCTGCAACCGAGTTCCTGTTGCTGAACACACCACTTTGGCCCTTACTTCACCTAGACGGGTGGTAGAATTGGCCCAATTCTATCAATCGGCTGGTCACGCCATGCCCTGTGTATGGACAGCATGTAGTTCACAGATATTGTTCATGGCAGGTCTATCACACAGTGTTTACTAATGACCTTTTGTTCTATTACACTGCCTAGAGTCCAATGCCAAAAGGCGGTGGCTCATGGGCCAATCTGGATATACGAACCTCTGAATTCTGTATTTCTTGGGAATGGTGTCATGGGCCATACCAGCCTGGCATTTATTCCGTTAGTCCTTACAGCTTTTCGTGTTTTTATATCTGGAGTATAACACCCCTGTAACCCTAATATCTGAAGATGCCACTCCGTTAAAAGTCAATCCATTTGTCGTTGCTAAAGGCATTAAAGGTGTTTGTGGCGATGTCAAGAATGTTTCACGGCTCCGAGGTGGTTCTATCCTAGTGGAATGTGCAAGGAGACAACAATCAGTTAATCTACAGTCCTTAAAACAGTTTGTTAACACTACAGTTGTTGTTTCGGAGCATAAGACGCTTAACTCATGTCGAGGGATCATCAGAGACCGATCTCGTTGTCTGTCAGACATGAGCAAAGAGGAAATCGCAGTTGAACTAAAGAATCAAGGAGTTACGGCCGTTAAACGCTTTACCAGAAAACAAAATGATGAAGTTGTCAAAACAAACACTTATCTCTTTACCTTTGGTCTTGCAGTCCTTCCAAAAATCAATTAAAGCTGGTTATTTCAATCTCGTCGTGGAAGTTTATGTTCCAAATCCCCTCCGATGCTATAAATGCCAGCGATTTGGACATGGAACAAAAACGAAATGACACCCTGTGCTCTCGTTGCAGTGGTAGCCATGAAAGCACTGGGTGCACAAATGCTATCAAGTGCGCTAACTGCAATGGAGAACATTTGGCCTCATCCAAGACTTGTCCCTTTTTCCAGCGAGAATCCCAAATTCTTAAAATCAAATATACCCAAAATATTTCTTTTCTTGAAGCGAAAAAAATGGTTCCACATCCTTCTGAGACTCCTACCATTAAATATTCCACTGTCATTTCTTCCCCACCTCTTCTTGTTAAAGTTTCCGTCATGTGTCAGACATCAATTTCTTGGGTTGCAGATCGACTCCTTTTAGATGACGTTTCTCAGATATCCATGAACCAGACAGACACATCCGTATCATGTTCTCAGACAGAACTATTGTCGGACTCCATCAATGACGTTACATCTGAACCAGATTTTCAAAATGGTAAAGATGCCAGTAGCCATGCACAACTGTCAAAGAGTGAAAAGAAAAAGATAAAGAGAAACACCAAGGCTCTCCAACACGTTGATGTGTCCTCTGGGGCATCTATTGTAGAGATTCACAATCCGTTTGAACCTTTCGAGATGGAGGTCAGTCCCACAGTCCCAAGCCATGGGAACAGACCCCACTCCCAATCAAGAACTCCAATTAAGCCTCCATGAGCTCCAATGCCATTATTCAATGGAATTGTAGGGGACTAAGGAATAATCTCAATGACTTACATTTACTTATACAAGATTTCATACTGTCAACATTTTGCCTACAGGAAACCTATTTTAAAGAAAATGATCACTTTGATGTACGACTGTATAATTCATACAATTATTATTCCCCCCAGGGCCAAAGGCCACGGGTGGATCTTCGATATTAGTGAGACAAGACATAATACATAGTCCTGTTCCTCTGAATACTGCACTTCAAGCTGTTGCGGTTCGTGTGACCATGCATATTGTTTTTACTTTGTGCTCACTCTATGTACCCCCTTCTTCTTCTCCCGTGTGGACCCGGGACAGAATGTGTCCACAGCACCCCATTGCTTGTCGTAAGAGGCGACGAAATTGGGCAACCTTTTTGCCGTGGGTTGCGTCCCGTGTCGGTGGAGGACGGGAACCTGGTGGTTGAGGGCAGTTGGGCTTTTTAACTGCTTTCCATTTGCCCAACACACCACTTTGGCCCTTACTTCACCTAGACGGGTGGTTGAATGGGCCCGATTCAACCAATCGGCTGGTCATGCCAAGCCCTGTGCATCAACTGTGTATGTGTCTTTGGCACAGATTTGATTTGAAATTGTTTTGAATTTCGGCTTTGGCACTGCTGGTGATCTGTAAGTTTTGATTGTGAATTCTAATATGAACTTTGCCTAGAGTCTTATGCCAGAAGGCGATGGCTCATGGGCCAATCTGGTAGTTTAATTATTTATAATTCTTCTACTGGAGTATATCATCCGGGTATCCTTGGTGCTGCAAGCTGGAGGCCCGCTTGCTTTAGCATTGTCCTTGTGATACTCCGTGGTGGGTGGGGAGCTCGGATGATGAACAATATAACACCAACCATGGCTTATGAAGTACCCCACAAAAAAACAAAGCGTCCACTTGAAATTGATCCTGTTGATACTGACCACAGACCGTCTCTATCGATTGAGTATTGGCCACGTTTCCTTGTTATTGAGACTCCGGACAAGACCCCATGAAAGCTGAACCCTTTTGCAGTATCTAAAGGCATTCAAGGTATTGCTGGGGATGTTAAGAACATTCGGCGCTTACGTTCGGGTGCGCTACTAGTTGAGTGCAGCAAGAAACAGCAAGCATCCAATCTGATGAGTATTGAATCTTTTGTGGGCATTCCGGTCACGGTCTCTGCTCACAAGACCTTGAACACTAGTAAAGGTATCATCAGAGATCGTGATCGATTGTTTGCTGACATGTCCGAACTTGATATAGCATGTGAAATGAAAGATCAAGGTGTGCTATATGTGAAGCGCTTTTCAACCCGAAAAAACAATGAAACATTTCAAACTAATACCTATCTGTTTACTTTTTCATGTCCAAATGCTCCAAAATCAGTGAAGGCAGGCTATTGTAACATAGAAGTTGATACCTACATCCCCAACCCGCTCAGGTGTTTTAAATGCCAGAAATATGGACATGGCGTGAATACTTGCACATTGTCTGTTGTGTGTGCTCACTGTGGTGAGAAAACACACACAACAGAAGATTGTGACAGTGATTTCAAAAAATGCACCAACTGTTCAGGCAACCATTCATCTTCTTCGAAACAGTGTCCTATTTGGAAAGAACAAATGGAGATAAACAGAATAAAGTTTACTCAAAATATCTCCTTTTCTGAGGCAAAAAAACCGGTTAAAAGGTCTGATCTTTCAGAAAGTTACGCTACAGTAGCAAAAACATCATCGGAGTCTACCTCTAAAATAACAAAATCATCCACAGGATGCCAAACTACCTTGACTTGGATAAATTGCGATTCTCCACAGCTTTTATACCCTGCTATGTCATCTCAGACTGAGGAATCACTTCCTAGTACATCAAAGTCGTCTTCTGATCACAAATCATCATCATCTCAGTCACACTCGAAATCTCAATCGGCAGCTGATAATCAACAAACTGTGAAAGGTAAACCGAAGTCTAAGCCTGATGCTTCAAAACAACAAAGTGGCAGAGCTCCTAAAGGGTCACAAAATAAAATTCAGTTGTTTAACAGATATGGGTCTCTTGAAGACATGGACGTTTCTGAAAACGTCCATTCTAGGGCACATAGCTTGTCGCCCTCCAAAAGAGTGCGGGGTAGATCCCCAATAAATCCCCCCAAAAGATAGTTTATTCCAATAATGTTGTACAGTGGAACTGCAGAGGACTGAGGACTAATTTACATGAATTACAGCTATTAGTCCAGGATTTTACACCTTCAGCGATATGTCTCCAAGAGACATATTTAAAACAAACAGATACATTTAACCTTCGTCATTTTAATGCATATCATTCTTTTTCACCTCCGGGTGATAGGGTCACTGGCGGATCATCCATTCTAGTCAAGCATAACGTTATTCAAAGCCCTGTTTCACTTAATACTAATATGCAGGCTGTTGCTGTGAGAATTACTTTACATGTAGCGTTTACGCTATGCTCTCTCTATATTTCACCATCTTCAGCTTTTGCCAAAACTGATCTGCAAGCTCTATATGATCAGCTCCCGAAGCCCTGTATTATAATGGGAGATTTAACTGGGCACAACCCACTCTGGGGAAGTGTAAATACAAACACTAGAGGTAAATTGTTGGAGGACTTTTGTTCTGACAATGACTTATGTATTTATAATGATGGTTCCAACACATACTTACACCCTGGTACAGGGACTTATTCTGTTCTCGACTTGTCATTGACAAATTCCGAACTATTAAATGAATTTGAATGGTCAGTCCACAATGACCTGTGTGGAAGTGACCATTTTCCTACTATATTAAAAGCTGTAACTCCATCCGATGTTCCTCCATCATCAAGACGAAATTTTAAAAAGGCTAACTGGGCTTTGTATGAAACACTGTGTGCTGAAAAACTTAAACCTGAACTTTTTATTGACGTTCCTGATGCTATTAAATGCTTTTCTGATGAACTGAACTCCATAGCTGATGAGTGTATACCAAAGTCCTCTGTAGTTCCACATATAAGAAAACCGTGGTTCAACGATGACTGCAAACAAGCTAGGAAGGCGAGGAAAAAAGCAGAACATTATTTCCGTCGCCATCCTATGGTCCATAATTTCAATAAATTTAAGATTTTAAATGCTAAAGCAAGGCGTACTTTTAAACAGAACAAACGCCAATCTTGGCAACATTATGTATCCAAAATAAATTCTCGGACACCCATGTCCAAGGTGTGGAACATGGTCCAGAAAATAAAAGGTAAAGGTACTAAATCTACAGTCCATCATCTTAAACACGGAGATCAATTACTTACTGATAAATCAGATATTGCGAATAAACTGGGCGAAACTCTTGCTAAACATTCTTCCTCTTCTAACTATATACCTAAATTTCAGCAATATCAAAAACAACAAGAAAAGAAAACTATTAATTTCAATTCTGATAATGGGGAAGATTATAATGAAACGTTTTCTATTCATGAACTCCATACTGCTCTTGATCAAGGTCATGACACTGCTACAGGAGCTGATAACATACATTATCAACTCCTGAAGCACTTACCAAAATCCTGTTTAGAGACGCTCTTATCAATATTTGATGATATTTGGACTTCCGGGAAATTTCCTTCTTCATGGCGTGATGCCATAGTAGTACCAATACCTAAACCTGGACGTGATCATACGGATCCGTCCAATTATCGACCTATTTCACTAACTAGCTGTGTTTGCAAGACCATGGAACGCATGATAAATAATCGACTTGTTTGGTACTTGGAAACAAATAATCTTTTCACAGATATACAATGTGGTTTCCGTAAAAACAGAAGTACTGTCGATCACTTAGTGCGACTGGAATCATTTGTGAAAAACGCACTAATTAATAAACAACATGATGTGTCTATCTTTTTTGATCTTGAGAAGGCATATGACACAACCTGGAAATATGGCATACTGAGAGATTTACATGATTTCGGTTTGCGAGGTCGTTTGCCTGAATTCATTGCTAAATTTTTAAATAACAGGCAATTTCAAGTCCGTGTGGGTTCTACCCTGTCTGATCATTACCATCAGGATCAGGTTCCACAAGGCAGTATTTTGTCTGTCACTCTTTTTAGCGTCAAGATCAACAGTTTATCTAAAGTTTTAAACGATTTAATCGATGGATATTTATTTGTGGATGATTTTAATATTTCTTGCCGCGGTAAGAATATGCATACTATTGAACGGCAACTGCAGCTGTGTTTAAACAAAATTGATAAATGGTGTCTTGAAAACGGTTTTAAATTTTCTAAATCAAAAACCAATTGTATACACTTCTGTCGTAAATACAAACCCCATAAAGAACCAGAGTTATTTCTCAGTGGTACCCCCATCAAAGTCGTCAAGGAGGCCAAATTCTTGGGACTTATTTTCGACTCACATTTGACCTTTTTGCCACATATTAAATCCCTTAAAGCCAAATGCCTGAAGGCACTCGATTTATTAAAGGTTGTTTCAAATTCAAAATGGGGAGGGGATCAATCTACCCTTCTTCACTTATATAGATCACTGATCCGATCTAAACTTGATTACGGCTCCATCGTATATGGTGGCGCTTGTCAAAGCAACCTAAAACTACTTGATCCTGTTCACCACCAAGGCCTAAGACTTTGTCTTGGTTCTTTTAGAACCTCTCCTATCGACAGTCTATACGTCGAAGCTGATGAGCCTTCTCTCAACTTACGTCGTATTAAACTATCTTTACAATACATTACAAAATTAGCTTCTAATGAGTCTAACCCCGCATTTAATTGTGTTTTTAATCCTCTCTATGAGGATTTGTACAACAAAAAGTCTTCCCTTGTTCCGCCTCTTGGGCTCAGAATTAAGCCATTTCTTGCTGCTTCCAGCATTGAGCTGAACCATATAGCTCCTTCCCGTCTTCTTTCTTCTCCTCCTTGGCAGTTGGTTAGGCCACATGTTGACCTAACATTAACATCACTTAAAAAATCAGAAACGAATGAATTACAGTATAAACAAGAATATAATCAACTGAAACATAAACATAGCAATTATAAATCCTTATTTACAGATGGGTCCAAGGACGGTGGCGCAGTCGCTTGTGCCACTGTCACTGGATCCAGAACAATATCTTCTAGGTTACCAGATAATAGTTCTATTTTTACAGCTGAAGCTAACGGCATATTAACAGCTCTAAAATATATTCAAAGACACCCTAAACGTAAACAATATATAATCTATTCTGATTCTCTTTCTTGCCTTCAAGCTATTAGAAATGTATCATGTAAACATCCACTTTTAATTGAAATAATTGAATTGTATAATAACCTTGCTACTGGTCAGTACGACATCGTCTTCTGTTGCTTACCAAGTCACGTAGGCATTTCTGGTAACGCAATGGCTGATCTTGCTGCCAAGGCAGCACTCAACAAGTCGGTGACACCACTTTTTATTCCTTACAGTGATTACAAAGCCACCATTAGATCTTATATCCGTGGTCTGATGCAGAAGAAGTGGGACACCCATGTAGGTATCAATAAATTACATGAAATAAAACCGTATATTGGTTACACCTACTTGGGTTGTCAGTCCAGATTTGAAGAGGTTCTTTTAAGACGATGTCGTATTGGACATACTAGATATACTCATTCATACCTGTTGAAAGGTGAGGATCCTCCGTTTTGCATCCCTTGTGATGAGAGAACCACAGTCAAGCATATCCTGCTTGACTGTGTTGAATTCTCCATCACAAGGGATAAGTATTTTACAGTTAAAACAATAAGGGATCTTTTTACCAGCGTTAGGTCTCATTTAATTATTGATTTTTTAAAAGAAATTGATTTTTTGGTTGAATTTTGAAATTATGTTGTGTAAATAGATGTATTTTAATTATTGGAAGTTTGGATTTGTAACTTGAATTCTTGGTGGCTGTACCCTCAAAGGGGGTTGAAGTATTGTAAAATTATTGTCCTCCTGAGAGGGTACGTAAGTCCAAAAACATTCACAGTAAATTTAAACTTTCCACTGTTCTTAGTCGTAGTATATCTGTATTTTTATTTTTTGGCTAGATATGTCTAAATTGCTAACAGCTGAGGGGGTGATGTAAATCCGACTAGGCTCCATGCAGGTAGAAAAGGCACTGTAAGTCCCCATGGTCCCTAGTATGGTGATCTACCTTCAGTTGCTGGCAACCTATAGCCTGATTTTATACTGTATTGTCCGAATAGTAATATTAGTTTTAAACTTTCCACACTAGTTTTAATCTCATTTGTGATATTCTAGTTGTTTTACTGTCCTTCGCTGACAGGTTTTTATACAATACATGTATTTCATTTCAGTATTAAATGTTATCGTCACGATATGGCTGAGACATTGCCGATGTGACGTTAAATACTAACTCACTCACTCACTCACCCTTCTTCTTCACTCTTTCACGCTCATCTTCAAGAACTCTACGACCAACTTCCGAAGCCATGTATCATCATGGGTGACTTGAATGGTCACAATCCCTTATGGGGAAGTACACATACCAGCTGTAAAGGGAAAATACTGGAAGATTTTCTTTGTAACAACAATCTGTGTCTCTTTAATGATAACTCTAACACATATTTACATCCTGGAACGGGTACATATTCTTCTCTCGATCTATCCATAACAGACTCTGATCTCCTGAATGAGTTTGATTGGTCAGTCCATGATGACCTGTGTGGAAGTAACGATTTTCCAACCATTCTAAAAGCTGTCACTCCGTCTGATGTTCCTCCGTGTTCCAGATGGAATTTCTCAAAGGCTGACTGGCCTTTGTTTGAAATAATGTCTTCAAACATATTACAACCTGAGCTCTTCAGAGATGTTTCTGACCATGTGCGATTGTTTTCGGATGAACTCAAAAAGATTGCTGACGAATGTATTCCAAAGTCATCTACACTTCCTCACATACGTAAACCGTGGTTTAACAATGACTCTAAGCAAGCTAGGAAGGCACGAAAAAAAACTGAACGCTATTTCCGTCGCCATCCAACGGTGCATAATTTGAATAAGTATAAAATTTTAAATGCTAAGGCCCGACGTACAGTCAAGCACAATAAACGCCAATTCTGGCGAAATTATGTGTCGCAAATCAATTCACGAACGCCTATGTCCAAAGTATGGAACATGATCCAAAGAATTAAAGGTAAAGGTACTAAACCGAGCATCCACCACCTTCACAATGGAGATCAATTATTGACAGATAAGTCCGGTATCGCGAATAAACTGGGCGAAACTCTTGCTCAACAGTCTTCCTCCTCTAACTATGCGCCTCAATTTAAAAAAAAATATCAAACACAACAAGAAAAGAGGATTATTAATTTCAATTCAGATAATGGAGAGGATTATAACGAAATCTTTTCTATTCATGAACTCCATGATGCTCTCGACCAAGCTCATAATACTGCTACAGGAGCTGATAACATCCATTACCAACTCCTGAAACATTTACCAGAACCATGCTTACACACCTTGTTAAATATATTTGATGATATTTGGACATCTGGTTCATTCCCATCATCATGGCGTGATGCCATAGTTGTGCCCATACCAAAACCTGGACGTGATCATACTCATTCCTCAAATTATCGTCCTATTTCCTTGACTAGTTGCGTTTGTAAAACTATGGAACGGATGATCAACAATAGATTAATATGTTACTTGGAATCCAATAATTTACTTACAAATATTCAATGTGGATTTCGGAAAAATCAAAGCACTGTTGACCATTTAGTCCGCTTGGAGTCATTTGTTAAAAATGCAATTATTAACAACCAACACGCAGTATCCATCTTTTTCGATTTAGAAAAGGCATATGACACTACATGGAAATATGGTATTTTAAAGGATTTACTTGATTTTGGATTACGAGGCCGTTTGCCTCACTTCATATCCAACTTTTTATCTGACAGGCAATTTCAAGTGCGAGTGGGTTGTACCCTGTCTGATCATTATCATCAGGATCAGGGTGTCCCACAAGGCAGTATTTTGTCTGTCACTTTATTTAGCATTAAAATTAACAGTTTAGCTGACGTTTTAAATGATTCAATCGATAGTTCACTATTTGTAGATGATTTCAATATTTCCTGATGCGGCAAAAATATGCATACAATTGAAAGACAATTGCAGTTATGTTTAAATAAAATAAATAAATGGCTTTAAATTTTCTAAATCAAAAACGAATTGTATACATTTTTGTAGAAAATATAAACCCCATAAGGACCCAGAACTCATCTTAAATGGCACACCCATCAAAGTTGGTAAGGAGGCCAAGTTCTTGGGTCTAATTTTTGATTCCCATTTAACATTCCTGCCACATATTAAATCCCTTAAAGTCAAATGCCTGAAGGCACTAGATTTGTTGAAAGTTGTTTCCAACACAAAGTGGGGAGGGGATCAAGCTACCCTCTTACACTTATATCGATCACTGGTCCATTCAAAACTCGATTATGGTTCCATCGTATATGGTGGAGCCTGCAAAAGTAACATTAAACGTCTTGATTCTGTCCACCACCAAGGTTTAAGACTTTGTCTTGCGTCTTTCCGAACTTCATCTATTGACAGTCTCTACGTCGAGGCTGATGAACCATCTCTTGCACAACGTCGTACAAAATTGTATTTACAATACATTACTAAATTATATTCTAATGCATCTGACCCTGCCTATACATCTGTGTTCAGTCCCCTTTATGAGGATAAGAAAAAGTCTTCTCTTGTTCCGCCTCTGGGGCACAGAATTAAACCTTTCATTTCTTCTGCAGGCATTGAGCTGCAAAGTATATCGCCTTCCCGTCTTCTTTCTTCTCCTCCTTGGCAGTTGGTTAGGCCACAAGTTGACCTAACATTAACTTCATGTGAAAAAGCAGAAACTAATGAATTACAATATAAACAAGAATATCATCAATAAAAAAACAAATATAGCAATTACAAATCCTTATTCACAGACGGGTCCAAGGACGGTGGCGCAGTGGCTTGTGCCACTGTCATTGGATCCAGAACAATATCTTCTAGACTGCCAGATAACAGCTCTATTTTTACAGCTGAAGCAAACGCCATATTAACAGCTCTTAAATATATTCAGAGACACCCTAAACGTAAACAATATATAATCTATTCCGACTCTCTTTCGTGTCTTCAGGTGATTCAAAATTCCTCATGTAAACATCTACTTTTAATAGAAATTATTAAACTTTATAATGATCTTCCTACTGGCCAATACGACATCGTCTTCTGTTGGTTACCCAGCCATGTAGGAATCTCTGGTAACACCTCTGCTGACCTTGCTGCTAAGGCAGCACTCAACAAATCTGTGACACCACTTCTTATTCCATATACTGATTATAAAGCTTCCATTAGATCTTACATCCGTGATCTGATGCAGAAGAAGTGGGACACCCAAGTAGGTATCAATAAAGTACATGCAATAAAACCATATGTTGGTTACACCTACTTGGGTTGTCGGTCCAGATATGACGAGGTCATTAGACGACGATGTCGTATTGGCCACACCAGGTATACGCATGAATATCTTTTGAAAGGTGAGGATCCTCCGTTCTGCATCCTTTGTGATGAAATCATCACAGTTAAGCATGTCTTGCTTGACTGTGTCGAATATTCCATCACAAGCGACAATTATTTCAAATCAAGACGTATGAAGGACCTTTTTAGTAACGTAAGTTCTCATTTAATTATGGCATTTTTAAAAGAATTAGATTTGTTGTCTGACTTGTAAATAGTGAGTGAGTGAGTGAGTTAATATTTAACGTCACATCGGCAATATTTCAGCCATATTGTGACGAGAACATTTAACAAAGAAAAGGCTTATATGTATATTATAAAATCTGTCGGCGAAGGACAGTAAAAGAACTAGAATATCACAATTTAAATTAAAACTAGCGTGGAAAGATAAAACTAATATCACTATTCGGACAATACAACATAAAATCCGGCTATAGATTGCCAACAACTGAAGGTACATCACCATACTAGGGGACATGGGGACTTACAGTGCCTTTGCTACCTGCATGGACCATAGTTGGATTTACATCATCCCCTCAGCTGTTAGCAATTTAGTCCCATCTAGCCAAATATTAAAAATACACATATGCTACGATTAAAAACACTGGAAGTTTAAACGTACAGGAAATGTGTAGGGACTTACGTACCCTCTCAGGAGGGCAATAAATTTACGGTACTTCAACCCGCTTTGAGGGTACAGCCACTAACAATTCAAGTTACAAATCTAAACTACCATGAATTAAAATGCAGCTATGTACAGAATATAATAATCAAAATTCAGTGATGAAATCAATTTCTTTTAAAAAGCCAAGAATTAAATGAGAACTTACGGTGTTAAAAAGGTCCTTAATTGTTTTTACATTGAAATATTTGTCCCTTATGATGGAGAATTCAACACAGTCAAGCAGGATATGCTTGACCGTGGTTCTCTCATCACAAGGGATGCAAAACGGAGGATCCTCACCTTTCAACAGGTATGAATGAGTATATCTAGTGTGGCCAATACGACATCGTCGTAAAATAACCTCTTCAAATCTCGACTGACAACCCAAGTGGGTATAACCAATGTAAGGTTTTATCTCATGTAATTTATTTATACCTAATTGGGTGTCCCACTTCTTCTGCATCAGATCACGGATATAAGATCTAATGTTAGCTTTATAATCAGTGTATGGAATAAGAAGTGGTGTCACAGATTTGTTGAGTGCCGCCTTGGCAGCAAGATCGGCCATTGCGTTACCAGAAATGCCCACGTGGCTGGGTAACCAACAGAAGACGATGTCGTATTGGCCAGTAGCAAGAGTATTATACAATTCAATAATTTCAATTAAAAGTGGATGTTTACAAGATATATTTTTAATAGCCTGAAGGCAAGAAAGAGAGTCGGAATAGATTATATATTGTTTACGTTTAGGGTGTCTTTGAATATATTTAAGAGCTGTTAATATGGCGTTAGCTTCAGCTGTAAAAATAGAACTATTATCTGGTAATCTAGAAGATATTGTTCTGGATCCAATGAGAGTGGCACAAGCCATTGCACCACCGTCCTTGGACCCATCTGTATATAAGGGTTTGTAATTGCTATATTTATGTTTTAATTGATGATATTCTTGTTTATATTGTAAGTCATTAGTTTCTGATTTTTCAAATGTAGTTAATGTTAGGTCAACTTGTGGCCTAACCAATTGCCAAGGAGGAGAAGAAAGAAGATGGGAAGGTGATATACCTTCCAGCTCAATACCGGCAGAAGAAATAAATGGTTTAATTCTGTGCCCAAGAGGTGAAACAAGAGAAGATTTTTTGTTATACAAATCCTCATAAAGGGGATTGAACACACAGTTAAAGGCAGGGTCAGATTCATTAGAATATAATTTAGTAATATATTGTAAAGACAGTTTTATACGACGTTGAGTAAGAGATGGTTCATCGACCTCAACGTAGAGACTATCAATAAGTGACGTTCTGAAAGACCCAAGACAAAGTCTTAAGCCTTGATGGTGGACGGAGTCAAGAAGTTTAAGACTGCTTTTGCAGGCTCCACCATATACGATGGAGCCATAATCAAGTTTCGAACGCACGAGTGATCGATATAGATGTAAGAGGGTTGCTTGATCCCCTCCCCACTTTGAGTTGGAAACAACTTTCAACAAGTCAAGAGCCTTCAGACATTTAGTTTTAAGGGACTTAATATGAGGCAGAAATGTTAAGTGGGAGTCAAAGATTAGGCCCAAGAACTTGGCCTCCTTTACAACTTTGATGGGAGTGCCATCTAGAGATAGTTCAGGGTCTTTATGTGGCGTATAGTTTCTGCAAAAATGTATACAATTAGTTTTGGATTTAGAAAATTTAAAGCCGTTTTCAAGACACCATTTATTTATTTTGTTTAAACACAACTGCAGTTGCCGTTCAATAGTATGCATGTTTTTCCCACGACAAGAAATATTAAAATCATCCACAAATAACGATCCATCTATTGAATCGTTTAAAACTTTTGATAAACTATTTATCGTTATGCTAAAAAGTGTGACAGACAGAATACTGCCTTGTGGAACACCCTGATCCTGAGTGTAATGATCAGACAGGGTAGAACCCACTCGAACTTGAAACTGTCTATCATTTAAAAAGTTGGCTACAAACTGAGGTAAACGACCTCGCAAGCCAAAGTCATGTAAATCTCTTAAAATACCATATTTCCAGGTTGTGTCATATGCTTTTTCTAGATCAAAAAAGATAGACACAGCATGTTGTTTATTAATTAGTGCATTTTTAACAAATGATTCTAAACGCACTAAGTGATCAACAGTACTTCTGTTTTTGCGGAAACCACACTGCATATCAGTTATAAGGTTATTAGTTTCCAAGTACCAAACAAGTCGATTATTTATCAGGCGTTCCATGGTCTTGCAAATACAGCTTGTTAATGAAATCGGACGATAATTGGATGGATCGGTATGATCACGTCCAGGTTTAGGTATTGGTACTACTATGGCGTCACGCCATGAAGGAGGAAAGTTATCCGATGTCCAAATACCATCAAAAATATTTAGGAGAGTTTCCTGACAGGATTCTGGTAAATGTTTCAGGAGTTGATAATGTATGTTATCAGCTCCTGCAGCGGTATGATGAGCTTGATCAAGTGCAGTATGGAGTTCATGAATAGAAAAAGTTTCATTATAATCTTCCCCATTATCGGAATTGAAATTAATAGTTTTCTTTTCTTCTTGTTTTTGATTTTGCTGGAATTTTGGTACATAATTTGAAGAGGAAGAATGTTTAGCAAGGGTTTCACCCAGTTTATTAGCAATATCTGATTTATCAGTAAGCAATTGATCTCCATGTTTAAGATGATGGACTGTAGATTTAGTACCTTTACCTTTAATTTTCTGGACCATGTTCCACACCTTGGACATGGGTGTCCGAGAATTTGTTTTAGATACATAATGTTGCCAAGATTGGCGTTTGTTCTGTTTAAAAGTACGCCTTGCTTTAGCATTTAAAATTTTAAATTTATTTAAATTATGGATCATAGGATGGCGACGGAAATAATGTTCTGCCTTTTTCCTTGCCTTCCTAGCTTGTTTGCACTCATCGTTGAACCATGGTTTTCGAATATGGGGAACTGCAGAGGAATTTGGCATACACTCATCAGCTATAGAGTTCAATTCATCAGAAAAGCATTTAATAGCATCAGGAACGTCAATAAAACGTTCGGATGGAGTTATAGCTTTTAATATAGTAGGAAAATGGTCACTTCCACAGAGGTCATCGTGGACTGACCATTCGAATTCATTTAGTAGTTCAGAATTTGTCAATGACAAGTCGAGAGCAGAATAAGTCCCTGTACCAGGATGTAAATATGTGCTGGAACCATCATTATAAATACATAAATCATTGTCAGAACAAAAGTCCTGCAACAATTTCCCTTTAGTGTTTATATTTACACTACCCCAGAGTGGGTTGTGCCCATTTAAATCTCCCATTTTAATACAGGGCTTCGGGAGTTGGTCATATAGAGCTTGAAAATCAGTTTTGGCAAACGTCGAAGATGGCGAAATATAGAGCGAGCATAGTGTAAACGCTACATGTAAAGTAATTCTCACAGCAGCAGCCTGCATATTAGTATTTAGTGGAACAGGACTTTGAATAACGTTTTGTCTGACTAGAACGGATGACCCACCAGTGGCTCTATCACCCGGAGGTGAAAAAGAATGCTATGCATTAAAATGACGAAGGTCAAATGTATCTGTTTGTTTTAAATATGTCTCTTGGAGACATATCGCTGAAGGTGTAAATCTTGGACTAATAGCTGTAATTCATGTAAATTAGTCCTCAATCCTCTGCAGTTCCACTGTACAATATTATTGGAATAAACTATCTTTTGGGGGGATTTATTGGGGATCTACCCCGCACTCTTTTGGAGGGCGACAAGCTATGTGCCCTGGGATGGATGTGATCCGATACATCCATTTCCTCAAGTGATCCGAACTTGTTAAACAATTTGATTTTATTATCTGACCCCTTTGATGCTCGATTTGATTTCGAAGTTTCTGGCCTTGTCTTGAATTTCGATTTTAGTTTGTTTATCATGTCTATCAGACTGTGAAGGGGTTGTAGTCGAAGGAGTTATAGTCTTTTGCGTAGACTGAGCTGTATCTGTCTGAATAGACTGTTCTGAGATAGACTGTGGAAGATCAGGTGAGATAGACTCAGGAATACCTGAATGTACCCATGTGAGGTCAGTCTGACTTGAGCTTGACGAAGTTAGTACTGGCGTAGTTGTTCCTTTTGATAAGGTTTCAGATGTTTTTGCGATAGAGGCGTACGTTTCAGTGTGCTCAGTAGATTGTACAATCTTTCTTGCTTCAGCAAAACTGACGTTCCTGGAGAATTTGACTTTATTAATTTCCATTTGCTTTTTCCAGATGGGACATTCTTTCGAAAAGGATGAATGATTTCCTGAACAGTTTGCACATTTTTTCTGAATACTGTTACAATCTTCGGTTACATGTGTATTCTCAGCATAGCGAGCACATGTAACAGACAATGTGCAAGTATTAACACCATGTCCGTGCTTTTGACACTTAAAGCAGCGCAGGGAATTTGGAATATATATGTCAACATTGAGATTGCAGTAACCTGCTTTGATTAACTTTGGAGGTGTTGGAGCTGAAAATGAAAACAAATATGTATTGGTTTGGACAGTCTCATTATTTCTCCGTGTTGTGAAACGTTTGACGAAAGATACTCCTTGATCTTTCATCTCGGACATTATATCGAGCTCAGTCATGTCAGCTAGAAGACGTTCACGGTATCGAACTATACCTTTGTTTGTATTCTGTGTTCTGTGGGCAGAAACTAATACCGGGACTCCGACAAACATATCAGTTGATAACAGGTTGGTAGCTTGTTGTTTTCTGCTACATTCAATCAGCAGTGAACCTGATCGCAAACGTTTGATATCTTTCACCTCACCTGCAATGCCAGAGATGCCTTTTGAAATTGCAAAGGGATTTAATTTCAAAGGAGTCTTGTCAAGTGTTTCAAGAATAAAAAAACGCGGCCAGTGATCAATTTGTACAGAGGGTCGATGCTGATCGTCATTTTCCAATTGACGTTTGTTTTTTTTGTTAGGGGTTTGGTAATCCATGATTACTGGAATATTGGTTCGTCATCCGAGCTCCCCACCCACCACGGAGTATCAAAAGGACAATGCTAAAGCAAGCGGGCCTCCAGCTTGCAGCACCAAGGATACTCGAATGAGTGAGTGAGTGAGTTATAATTTAACGTCACATCGGCAATATTTCAGCCATATCGTGACGAGAATAAGCATGATTATACAGAACATGTAGATATTATAAAACCCGTCATCAAAGTACGGTAAAATAACTAGAGTATCACAATTCGAGTCTAAAACTAGCATATGAAGTTAAAACTACAGCACAATTTGGACAATACATAATATAAAAGTAGGCTATAGATCACCAACAACTGAAGGTAGATCACCATACTAGGAACCAAGGGGACTTACGTTACTTTAGCAACCTGCATGGCCCCTAGCTGGATTTACATCATCCCCTCAGCTGCTGGCGATTGTAGGAAAATGTAGCCGAAATTTAAAATGACAAAAATACTACGTTTAAAATACTGGTAAGCTTAAATTTCACTTTGAAAGTTTCTGGACTTAAGCACCCTTTCAGGGGGACAATAATTTTACGCTGCTTTAACCCCCTTTGAGGGTACGGCCACTAACAATCGCAGTTGACAATTCACACTACCATGTTTAAGATATCAGCTTTCTATTTACAAAACATATTATTCAGAATTTATCTAATAATTCTATTTCCTTTAAAAATTCAATAATTAAATGATAATTAACATTAAAAAGATCCTTCATTGTTTTGACAGTAAAATATTTCTCCCTTGTGATGGCAAAATCAATACAGTCAAGCAGAATATGCTTGACCGTGATTGCTTCATCACAAGGGATACAAAACGGAGGATCCTCACCTTTAAGTAAATATTCGTGTGTATACCGCGTATGGCCAATACGACATCGTCGCATAACGACCTCCTCAAATCTGGACTGACATCCCAAGTAGGTATAACCAATATACGGTTTCATTTCATGCAATTTATTGATACCCACCTGGGTGTCCCACTTCTTTTGCATCAGATCACGGATGTAAGTTTTAATGTTTGCTTTGTAATCTGAGTATGGAATAAGGAGTGGTGTCACTGATTTATTGAGTGCTGCCTTAGCAGCAAAATCGGCCATTGTGTTCCCAGAAATGCCCACGTGGCTGGGTAACCAACAAAAGACGATGTCATATTGGCTAGTAGCAAGATCATTATATAACTCAATAATTTGTATTAAAAGTGGATGTTTACAAGATAGATTTTTAATAGCCTGAAGGCAAGAAAGAGAGTCAGAAAATATTATATACTGTTTATGTGCAGGATGTCTTTGAATATATTTAAGAGCCGTTAGTATTGCGTTTGCTTCTGCTGTAAAAATAGAGGTATAATCAGGTATTCTAAAAGAGATTGTTCTGGATCCAATGACAGTAGCACAAGCTACTGCGCCACCGTCCTTGGACCCATCTGTAAATAGGAATTTGTGTTTATTATATTTATGTTTTAATTGAATAAATTCTTGTTTATATTGTAATTCATTAGTTTCTGATTTTTTAAACTCTGTAAGTGTTAGGTCAACATGTGGCCTCACCAACTGCCAAGGAGGAGAAGAAAAAAGCCGAGAAGGAGAAATAGTCTCCAGCTCAATCCCAGCTGCAGAAATGAATGGTTTGATTCTTATCCCAAGAGGTGGAACAAGTGAAGTTCTTTTATTATACAATTCCTCATAAAGAGGATTAAATACGCAGTTATGGGCAGGATTGGATTCATTAGAATATAACTTTGTGATATATTGTAAAGATAATTTGACACGGCGAAGTTTTAAAGATGGCTCATCGGCCTCAACGTAGATACTGTCGATGGGAGATGTTCTGAAAGATCCAAGACAAAGTCTCAGACCTTGGTGATGAATCGAATCTAATAGTTTTAGGTTGCTTTTGCAGGCTCCACCATATACTATGGAGCCATAATCAAGTTTTGATCGGATAAGAGATCTGTATAAATGAAGGAGTGTAGTTTGATCCCCTCCCCACTTTGAATTGGACACAACTTTTAATAGATCTAATGCCTTCAGGCATTTAGTCTTCAGATACTTAATATGTGGTAAAAAAGTCAAATGTTTGTCGAAGATCAATCCCAGAAACTTGGCTTCCTTTACAACGTTAATTGGAGAGCCATCCAAGAACAGTTCGGGATCTTTATGAGTCTTATATTTCCGACAGAAATGTATGCATTTGGTCTTTATCTGTGAAAATTTGAAGCCATTCTCAAGTGACCATTTATGAATTTTATTTAAACACATCTGCAATTGCCTTTCGATGGTATGCATGTTTTTACCACAACATGAAACGTTAAAATCATCCACAAACAATGACCCATCTATTGAGTCATTTAATACTTTCGAGAGACTATTGATTTTTATACTAAACAAGGTAACAGACAAAATACTACCTTGTGGAACTCCCTGATCCTGATTATAATGTTCAGACAGGGTTGATCCAACGCGAACTTGAAATTGTCTGCCTGCTAAGAACTGGGATATAAAATTAGGCAAACGGCCTCTCAAACCAAAGTCATGTAAGTCTCTCAAAATACCATGTTTCCATGTTGTATCATAGGCCTTTTCCAGGTCGAAAAAGATTGACACAGCATGCTGGTTATTTACAATGGAATTTTTAACGAATGATTCTAGGCGAACCAAATGATCAATAGTGCTTCTATTTTTCCGAAAACCACACTGAATGTTAGAAATAAGATGATTGGATTCTAGAAACCATACTAATCTATTATTGACCATGCGTTCCATAGTTTTACAAACGCAGCTTGTTAAAGAAATTGGTCTATAGTTAGATGGATCTGTATTGTCTCGGCCAGGCTTAGGTATTGGTACAACAATGGCATGACGCCACGAAGGAGGAAAGTGTCCTGTAGTCCAAATATGATCAAAAATGTTCAAAAGTGTCTCAAGACAAGCATTGGGTAAATGTTTCAGGAGCTGGTAGTGGATATTATCTGCTCCAGTTGCCGTATCATGAGCTTGTGCCAAGGCAGAATTCAGCTCATGCAGTGAAAATACTTCATTATAGTCTTCACCATTTTCGGAATGAAAGTTGAGTTTCAACTTTTCTTGATGAGTTTTATATCTCTGAAACTTCGGATGATAATTTGATGAAGAAGAATGACTGGCTAAAGTTTCACCCAACTTGTTGGCAATGTCAATTTTGTCTGTTAACATATCATGTCCATCTTTAAGATGATGAACGCTAGAATTGCTACCCTTGCCCTTGATTCTCTGAATCATGTTCCACACCTTCGTCATTGGCGTACGTGAATTAATTTTTGACACAAAGGTCTTCCATGACTGACGTTTACTTTGTTTAAAAGTACGCCGAGCCTTGGCATTATTTATTTTTACATTATTTAAATTGTGAACTGTAGGATGTCGTCGAAAGTACTTCTCTGCCTTTTTCCTGCTCTTCCTTGCCTGTTTACAATCATCAGAAAACCATGGTTTGCGGCAATGATGTTTAGCAGAGGACTTGGGAACAGTTTCATCAGCGATATCATTCAGTGTATCCGAGAACAACTGAATAGGATCAGGAACATTTACAAAAAATTCAGATTTCAATTTTTCTGTACAAAGTGTTTGAAATAAAGGCCAGTTGGCCTTATGAAAGTTCCACCTTGTTGCAGGTATGTCATCAGTCGGATTTAAAGCGGAGAGAATTGTCGGAAAATGGTCACTACCACAAAGGTCATCATGGACCGACCATTGAAACTCGTTATAAATATTTGGATCTGAGAGTGATAAGTCAAGTTGAGAATACGTCCCAGTTCCAGGATGTAAATATGTGGCTGATCCATCATTAAATAGGCATATATTATTGTTAGAAAGGAAGTCTTCAATGACTTTGCCTTTATTATTAATATTAGTACTTCCCCACAAAGGATTATGTCCGTTCAGATCACCCATAATTATAGAGGGTTTGGGAAGTTGGTCAAATAGATTCTGAAGATCGGACTGCTGAAGATCTGAAGAAGGGGAAATATACAAAGAGCAAAGCGTAAAGGTTATCTGAAGAGTAAGACGGACGGCAACAGCCTGAAGATTGGTTTTAAGAGGAACTGGACTATGAATAACACCCTGCCTCACGAGTATAGAAGCACCACCCGTGGCTTTTCCATCGGGAGGGGAGAATGCATGAAAAGAATTGTACCGACGCAATTCAAATCGATCTGTACTTTTCAAGTACGTCTCCTGCAGACTAAAAGCTGATGGTGTAAAATCTTGTGATAATAACTGTAATTCATTAAAATTGTTCCTGAGGCCTCTGCAATTCCATTGTATTAATTCCATAAAAACTGCTTAGGGCGCTTCAACTGGAGATCGTGAGCGCGTGGCAGCGCTACCCCTACACCCTGTTTGTGACGGAGTTATGTCCATGTCAAGCGGTTCAAACAGATTTTGAACCGCCACAGAAGGTGTTAAATGAGAAGACTCTTCTAAATGCTGAAGGGCTCTGTTCTTTCTTCTCAACTTTTTCTTTTCTTTATTTGTGAGTTTCTCAACGCTCTGAGTATCTTGAGTTAAATTAAAATCAGATATTTGTCCTGGCTGACTGTACTCAGTTTGTGAAGCTGATGATCGCTGACAATCTTGTGATGAGTGAGTGGCGTCATCTAAGGTTATTTGAGAATCCTTTATCCAAGATATTTCAGTCTGACAAGATGTTGAAACGAGGGTAGCTTTTTTGACAGAAGAAGGAACAGGAGAAGACACTGTGGCAGAATAGGTAGGAACTGTTGCTGGTTTTGATTGAGCCTGAATCAGTTTCTTTGCTTCGAAGTATGAGATATTATTATTGCACTTCAGTTTCATGATTTTGTTCTCATACTCATATTTTGGACACGTTTTCGATGATGCCATATGCTCACCATTGCAATTGGCACACTTGATCTCATTTGTACATTCAGTGCCTTCATGGTTTCCACTACAGCGTGAGCATACTGATTTACCTGTGCAAGATCTTGCACCATGTCCAAACTTTTGACACTTGTAACACCGGAGTGGATTTGGTACATATACCTCCACTCCAATATTACAATACCCAGCCTTTATGAATTTTGGAAGAGTTGTCAGACCAAACGTGAAAACATAGGTATTTGTTTTGACTAAAGTTGATTCATGTTTTCTGCTGAAACGTTTAACAGAAGTAACTCCCTGATCTTTCAGTTCTGCCACAATCTCATCTTCTGTCATATCGTACAAACAACGTGCCCTGTCTCTAACAATACCTCTACAGCTGTTGAGAGTTTTGTGAACAGAAACAACAACCTGGCTGTTTACAAACTGCTTTACTCCCAGCAGATTGACAGATTGTTGCCTACGTAAACATTCAATCAAAAGAGAACCGTTTCGTAAACGTGTGACGTTTTTTACCTCTCCACAGATACCTTGGATGCCCTTGGAGACGGCAAAAGGATTGGTATTTAAAGGATGGCCATCAGAACTTTCAATGACCAAAAACCTTGGCCAGGAATCATGTGTGAAAGTAGATATCTCTTCATCGGATGAAGAAGACATATGACGACGTTTGCCCGTTTTAGATGAACCAGAATGAGCGTTTTTAGCCATGGTGTATTAGTGTAATTCAACAACCCTGCCCCCCACCCACCATGGAGTGTCAACAAGGACGGTACCGCAGTGGAAACCAGACTGCAACACCAGGGTTACAGGGATGTCATACTCCAGAAAATACAGACTTGAAAAGCCATGGTAACTTAAAAAATAAGTGTCAGACTGGTTCGGCCCATGACACTGTTCCTAAGAACACGGAATTCAGAGGTCTATATAACCAGATTGACCCATGAGCCACCGCCTGCTGGCATAGGACTCTAGGTAAGTAAATGTATCAATAATTTGTACACTAGATTTTAAAGTGACCAATACCCGAAAAATGTAAGTGCAAAATGTAAGCAATTTCTATGCACAGGGCATGGCGTGACCAGCCGATTGATTGAATCGGGCCCATTCAACCTCCCGTCTAGGTGAAGTCAGGGCCAAAGTGGTGTGTTGAGCAACAGGAACACGGTCACAGGCCCCTGTTACCCTCAACCACCAGGATCCCTTCCTCCACCGACACAGGGCCGCAACCCACGGCAAACGGGTTGGTGGACCAAATATCCCCCCGGGTCCACTACGGGGGTGTCGGCGAGCTCTTGGCGTTACCCAGCACCCACCACGAGGAGGTGGCTCGCCACGGGTGCCATATACTCGAATGATATACTCCAGCAGAAGAATCAAAAGATTAATAATTCCACCAGATTGGCCCATGAGCCATCGCCTTCTGGCATAGGACTCTAGGCAAAGTTCAGAACAACATATTTCAAATTACAAATATTTTACACAATAACGCCAAGACCAAAGTACACCAATTCCAAATGATATTTGTGCAATGATAAATACAAGTATAATCCATGCACAGGGCTTGGCATGACCAGCCGATTGGTCGAACCGGGCCCATTCGACCACCCGTCTAGGCGAAGTCAGGGCCAAAGTGGTGTATTGAGCAACAGGAACAGGGTTGCAAGTTCCTATTGCCCTCAGCCACCAGGATCCCTTCCTCCGCCGACACAGGGCCGCAACCCACGGCAAACGGGTTGGTGGACCAAATATCCCCCCGGGTCCACTACGGGGGTGTCGGCGAGCTCTTAGCGTTACCCAGCACCCACCACGAGGAGGTGGCTCGCCACGGGTGCCACTTGTAAATAACTAAGTATTTTATGCTTGGAAGTTGAATTAATAACTGAGATTGTTAGTGGTTGTATCCTCGAGGGGGGTTGAAGTACCGTAAAAGTATTGTCCTCCTGAGAGGGTACGTAAGTCCCAAAACATTTGAAGTCAAATTTAATCTTCCATTTCAGTGAGTGGGCAGACTGTTACTTCTTCCTGACCGATGTACCCTCCCAGTGTAACATCTTTGGCTTTGTGTATGTACAAGATGCTACAACCACAGCAGCTAACTCTTGCGATTGTACGGGTATTGAACTTTTAGAGGAAAAGTTATTTTGTCTCATCAGAGAATACCCCACAGCTGTATTAACACTTTTCGGTGATATGAACTCTCGTATTGGCAGGGAGCAGTGCTTTATCGAATATGATAATGTTTCTTATCTTCCAGTTGAGGAAGATGATTATGACTTAGATAGTTTTCGTATATTACGAAATTCACGAGATGGAGTCGTTAACACTCAGGGTAAACAACTTTTCAACATGTGTAGAAACTTCAAAATACATGTTCTAAATGGGAGATTCGGCTCTGATAGACTAGGAGATTACACTTTTATAGGCGGTCAAGGAAATAGTGTGGTCGACTATTGTATTGTGCCTACAAAAATACATCATCATTTTATTAATTTGAAAATATTAACAAAAACGGACTCTGACCACCTCCCACTAGCAGTTGACATGACTAGTTCGCGTGACACCGCTGCAGCGCGTGCAGCAGGCGCCCAGCTTCACACCATCCATCACATACACAGGCACACGTGGCGAACAGAATATAGGGGTAAGTTCTCCGATATATTAAATCAATCCCTTACTTATTTCTCTCAACAATTTGACCTTTGTATGCATGTAAGTATAGACGCTGCTCTAGAATCTATTCAGACTTTGTTTAGACATTGCTTTGCGTATGCAGATAACAAGGCTACCACACTCCAACAACTAAAACCAAGCACACGAAACAAGCAACCCAGATGGTTCGACAAAGACTGTGATCGAAACGAAACAAATATACCCTTCTTGATACTTTCAGAGTCACTAACGACCCGGCACACTGCAAGCAATATATCGAGGCCAAAAAGGAATTTAAAGCCCTATGTAAACAGAAAAAAATACGTTTGAAAACAAAATAGCAGATGAAATTGTAACTGCAGCAAAAAGTAAATCATGCAAAGAGTTTTGGAGGTCAGTCAAGAGTATTGTAACACCACCAGCACACAAACAAATATCACCCCAGAAAATTGGTATAAACACTTTAGCAACCTCTTCAACCCTCAAACTAATTGCACACAGTTTGATATACATGTACGAACATTTCTGGAAAGTCACGATGTATCTAGTTGTGAACAATGTAGAGATTGTGATGATATTTTGGGTGACGAGATCTCAAATGATGAAATTCTGAATGCAGTTAAGAAATTGAAAAATGGTAAATCTCCTGGGGCCGATGGTATTCCAACGGAGGCCATCAAGGAAACCTGTTCGATATTATTACCTTTCTATAAACGTCTTTTCAACGAGATTCTCAACACTGGCAATTTTCTAGATTCTTGGAACCTTGGTCTTATCGTTCCGTTACACAAAGCGGGGGATAGACAGGATCCCAATAACTACAGGGGTATTGCCCTACTTGATATACTTAGCAAAGTATTCACAAGTATTCTAGACACACGTATAAAACCCTGGGCTGCAACACAGGACATAATTTCCGAATCCTAAGCAGGCTTTAGAGAAGACTACAGTATCATTAACCAAATATTCGTATTAAATGGGATTGTCCATAAGTATATAAGGAAAAAACGCTGAAAATTTTATTGTATTTTCGTTGACTTTAAGAAAGT
Organism: Haliotis asinina; assembly: GCF_037392515.1. Classification (NCBI taxonomy): domain Eukaryota; kingdom Metazoa; phylum Mollusca; class Gastropoda; order Lepetellida; family Haliotidae; genus Haliotis; species Haliotis asinina. The sequence continues at coordinate 49,809,059 of NC_090280.1, read as the reverse complement.
CTTCGACACTGTTGACAGAAATAAGCTTTTATACATACTCCTCAATAATGGATTACATGGTAAAATTAGCTCTCTTTTACATTCTATGTATAATCGCACAAAAGCAGCAGTTAGATGTACGAAGTACAGTATGTCTGAAATATTTAACCCAACGACTGGGGTACGACAAGGATGTATCTTATCACCAATTCTATTTATTAGTACATTGATGAATTAGTCAACGACATCATAAATAGCGAGTACAGCGGAGCTTTTATTGATGAGACCTTAAATGCACTATCAATCCTTCTGTTTGCGGGTGATGTAGCTATATTTGGTGACAGCGTTGTGAACCTGCAGAAAAATATTGATGTCCTGGAACAGTAATGTACTAAATGGGGACTGGAAATTGACACAAATAAGACAAAGGTTATAGTCTTCAAAAAAGGTGGCAGAATAGCTAAAACAGAAAAAATGGTCAATTGGAACACAGAAACTAGAAACTGTCTCCTATCATAAGTATCTGGGATTAACGCTGTCTTGTAGAAATGTATTCACAAAAGCTTGCGATGTTTTATGTAAGCAAGCAGAGAAAGCATTGTTTCCTATTAAGAAATTCATGTACAGATACAAAAGAATACCGTTTGATATTCTCTTCAAAATCTTTGATTGTAAAATCCAACCTATATTATTGTATGGAGCAGAAATTTGGGGAACTGTTATCCGCCATGACTGAGTGAGTGAGTTATCATTTAACGTCACGTCGGCAATATTGCAGCCATATTGTGACGAGAACATACGTGACATAAAAAGGAATATATAGGCATATTATGAAGAACCTGTCGACGAAGGACAGTAAAACCACTAGACTATCACAGTTAGTATTTAAAACTAGCGTAGAAACTGAAAAGCTAATATTATCATTATTTGGACAGTACAATATAAAAACAGGCCATAGATCGCCAACGACCGAAGGTAGATCACCATACTGGGGACCATGGGGACTTACAGTACCTCTGCTACCTGCATGTTTCTTAGTTGGATTTACACCATCCCCTCAGCTGCTGGCGACTGTATGCAAGATTAGCCACAATTTAAAATTACACATATTCTACGGCTAAAATAGTGAAAGATTAAATCTGACTTCAACTGTTTCGGACATACGTACCCTCTCAGGAGGACAATAATTTTACGGTACTTCAACCCCCTTCGAGGATACAGCCACTAACAATCTTAGTTGCTAATTTAACTTCCAATGATAAAATATTTATCTATTTACAAGTCATGTAACAGGTCTACGTCCTTTAAAAACGCAATGATTAAATGATAACTAACATTATTAAAAAGATCCTTCATATTTCTTGATTTAAAAAAGTTATCCCTTGTGATGGAATATTCAACACAGTCAAGCAAGACATGCTTGACTGTGATTCTTTCATCACAAGGGATACAAAACGGAGGATCATCACCTTTAAGCAAATATTCATGCGTATATCGTGTGTGGCCAATACGACATCGCCGCATGACGACCTCTTCAAATCTGGACTGACAACCCAAGTAGGTGTAACCAATGTAGGGCTTTATTTCATGTAATTTGTTGATACCTTCTTGAGTGTCCCACCTCTTCTGCATCAGATCACGGATGTAAGACCTAATGATAGCTTTATAGTCAGTGTATGGAATAAGAAGTGGCGTCACAGATTTGTTGAGTGCTGCTTTAGCAGCAAGGTCTGCCATTGTGTTACCAGAAATGCCCACGTGGCTGGGTAACCAACAAAAGACGATGTCGTATTGGCCAGTAGCAAGATTATTATACAATTCAATAATATCAATTAAAAGTGGATGTTTGCAAGAAATATTGTTAATAGCCTGAAGGCAAGAAAGAGAGTCGGAATAGATTATATACTGTTTATGTTTAGGGTGTCTTTCAATATATTTAAGAGCTGTCAATATGGCGTTAGCTTCAGCTGTAAAAATAGAACTATTATCTGGTAATCTAGAAGATATTGTTCTGGATCCAATGGCAGTGGCACAAGCCACTGCACCACCATCCTTGGACCCATCTGTAAATAAGGAATTATAATTGCTATATCTATGTTTTAATTGATTATATTCTTGTTTATATTGTAATTCATTTGTTTCTGATTTTTTAAATGTAGTTAATGTTAGGTCGACCTGTGGTCTAACCAATTGCCAAGCAGGAGAAGAAAGAGGACGGGAGGGAGCTATATGATCCAGCTCAATGCCGGCAGCAGAAATAAGTGGTTTTATTCTTAAACCAAGAGGCGGAACAAGGGAAGATTTCTTATTGTATAAATCCTCATAGAGAGGATTGAAGACACAATCATATGCAGGGTTTGACTCATGGGAACATAGTTTTGTGATATACTGTAAAGCTAATTTTATACGTCGCTGTTCAAGAGATGGCTCATCAGCCTCGACATAAAGGCTGTCAACAGGTGAAGTGGTGGTGGACAGAATCTAAAAGTTTTAGGTTGTTTTTGCAGGCTCCGCCATAAACGATGGAGCCATAATCAAGTTTAGACCGTATCAATGATCTATATAAGTGAAGGAGGGTAGTCTGATCCCCTCCCCACTTTGAGTTTGAAAGAACCTTTAACAAATCCAGTGCTTTCAGGCATCTAGCTTTAAGAGATTTAATATGAGGCAAGAAGGTTAAGTGACAATCAAATATTAGACCCAGGAATTTTGCCTCCTTTACGACTTTGATAGGAGTGCCATTTAAATATAGTTCAGGGTCCTTATGCGGTTTATCTTTCCTACAAATGTGTACACAATTAGTTTTCGACTTTGAGAATTTAAAACCATTCTCAAGACACCATTTATTTATTTTATTTAAACACAACTGCAGTTGTCGTTCAATAGTATGCATATTTTTACCACGACAGGAAATATTAAAATCATCCACAAAAAATAATGCATCAATCGAATCATTTAAAACCTTGGATAAACTGTTGACTTTAATACTAAATAATGTGACAGACAAAATACTGCCTTGTGGGACACCCTGATCCTGATTGTAATGATCAAACAGGGTAGAACCCACTCGGACTTGAAATTGCCTGTCTTGTAAAAACTGCGATATAAAAAGAGGTAAACGACCTCTCAAACCAAAATCATGTAAATCCTTTAAGATGCCATGCTTCCACGTGGTATCATGAGCTTTCTCGAGATCAAAGAAAATTGATACAGCATGTTGTTTATTTACTATAGCATTTTTACAAAGGATTCTAAACGTACCAAATGATCAATGGTACTGCGATTTTTCCTGAAACCACATTGAATATTTGTAATAAGGTTGTTGGTTTCAAGATACCATGTTAATCTATTATTTACCATTCGCTCCATGGTTTTACATACACAACTCGTTAAAGAGATTGGTCTGTAATTAGATGGATCAGTATGATCTCGACCAGGCTTTGGTATTGGGACTACAATGGCATTACGCCAGGAAGTTGGAAAATTGCCTGTAGTCCAGATATTATCAAATATATTAAGCAGCGTTTCCAAACATGTTTTGGGCAAATGCTTCAGGAGCTGATAATGGATACCATCAGCTCCTGTAGCTGTATCATGGGCCTGTTCAAGGGCGGTATAGAGCTCATGCAGTGAAAATAATTCATTATAATCTTCACCATTGTCCGAGGGAAAATTGATTGTTTTCTTCTCCTGTTGTTTCTGGTGTTTTTGAAACTCAGGGACATAATTGGATGAAGATGAGTGCCTGGCGAGAGTTTCACCAATCTTATTGGCAATGTCAGCCTCATCCGTTAATAAATTATCACCATCCTTTAAATGTTGAACGGTAGATTTGGAACCTTTGCCCTTTATTATTTGTATCATATTCCACACCTTTGAAATAGGTGTGCGGGAATTGATCTTGGAAACATATTTTCTCCAAGACACGTTTATTCTGCTTAAATGTGCGTCGAGCCTTGGCATTTAAAATTTTAACTTTATCTAAATTGTGAACAGTAGGGTGTCGGCGAAAATAGTCTTCTGCTTTCTTCCTACTTTTCCTGGCGTGTTTACATTCGTTATCAAACCATGGCTTACGAATGTGTGGACTTACAGAGGACTTAGGAATAGTATCATCAGCAATTTGTTTCAGTGTCTCCGAAAATGACTGGATTGCATCATGAGCGTCCATGAAAAATTCTGGTTTTAAGTTTTTAGTACAACTAGTCTGAAATAAAGGCCAATTAGCTTTAGAAAAATTCCATCTTGACGTCGACAGATCATCAGTTGGATTTATAGCAGTGATTACTGTCGGAATATGGTCACTACCACACAGGTCACCGTGGACTGACCATGAAAATTCATTAAGTATGGTTGGATCTGTGATTGACAGATCTAGAACTGAATATGTACCCGTTGCTGGATGTAGATATGTGTTCGAACCGTCGTTAAATATGCACAAGTCATTATTAGAAACAAAATCTTCAAGAATTTTACCTTTATTGTTCGTATCGTTGCTTCCCCACAGAGGATTATGTCCGTTGAGATCTCCCGTTATAACACAGGGTCCAGGCAATTGGGAATATAAATCCTGAAGTTCTGATAGCTGAAGAGTCGAGGATGGTGGTATGTACAAGGAACAGAGTGTGATCGTGACGTGTAAAGTTAGTCGGACAGCAACAGCCTGAAGTTTAGTTTTAAGAGGAACAGGGCTGTGAATGATACCCTGTCTCACCAAAATCGAAGCGCCCCCGGTTGCTTTATCCCCCGGAGGTGAAAAACAGTGATACGAGTTGTACCGACGCATTTCAAACTTATCATCATGTTTAAGAAATGCTTCCTATAGACTAAATGCTGATGGGTTTAAATCTTGAGCTAATAATTGGACTTCGTGAAAAAAATTCCTAAGCCCTCTGCAATTCCACTGTACTACATTTGTAGCGTTACTCATGGCGGTTCTATTGGAGACCTCTCACGTGTACGAGAGGAGGGTGTACCGTTATTTCGGTTTTGTGATGATGGCGTATCATCCATCTCCAAAGGCTCAAATAAATTGTGAACCTCTACAGGAGTATCAGCAGGAGATTTCTTTGATCTACGATTTAGACGTTTTCTTTGCGATTTTGACATTCCACCTTTTGACGTTTCAACATCTATAGCTGTTTGAACAACTTCACCTGATACGTGACTAATAGTCTGAGAGGCAGACCCTGTGAAAAAGCCCTGACTGCCAGAAGTACTATTCACATGAACAGGTTTCTCAGAAGCCACCCAGGTCAAATCCGTTTGACACGAAGAAGAGATTGTTTCTGGTCGTCGTGAGACAGCAGCAGAGTATGTCACTGTGGGAGAGGGATTATGTTGATTCTGGCTAAGGACTTTGTTTTTAGCCTCCATGAAGGAAATATTTGTTTCATACTTTAATTTAAGTGTCTTAGATTGCATTTGCCATTCAGGACAACATTTAGAAGATGAAAGATGACTCCTTCCACAATTGGCACATTTAATATCATTGCTGCAGTCAGAGTCCTGATAATGTTCACTACAACGATGACAACGAGGAGTGTTTCGACAGGACTTAGACCCGTGTCCAAACTTCTGACAGGAATAGCAGCGGAGTGGAGTGGGGATATACACCTCCACTCCGATATTGAAATAGCCGGTTTGGATTGATTTTGGCAGAGTGCACGATGAAAAGGTAAACATGTAAGTGTGGTCAGGTACAATGCTACCATCCTGCTTCTTAACAGGAAAGCGTTTCACGGAAGTTACATTCTGATCCTTAAGTTCAGACACTATTTCATCCTCGGACATGTCCGCCAGACAATGGGCTCTATCCCTAACAATGCCTCTACTTGAGTTCAGAGATCTATGAGCTGAGACAGCAACATTGATGTTGGCAAATTGATGTTGTTTCAATAAATTTATGGATTGCTGTCGTCGCGCACACTCAACAAGAAGTGTACCTCCTCTGAGACGTGGAACGTTCTTAACCTCTCCACAAATACATTGTATTGCCTTTGATACTAGAAATGGATTGATCTTGAGTGGTTCACCATTGGTAGATTCAATAACTATGAATTTTGGCCAAGGTTCTTGGTGTGGTGGACCTGAAACATCTTCATTACAAGAAAGATGATCAGCCTCTAAACGTCTTTTTTGTCGTTTCTCGTGGAACCAGAAAGGGTGATTGACATGGTGATGATTATAGATTCAGCACTCCCGCTCCCCAGCCGCCACCGAGTGTCAACGAGGACAGGGTTGTAATGCAGTGGAACTCCAGCCTGCAAACACTAGGGATACAGGAGTGGTATACTCCAGTAAATACGACATGAGTAGCTACATTTGTCTACCAATTCAAATGCTAGGCTGGTTCGGCTACTAACAAGAAATTGGAGACATATAGAACACAGAGGTCGACATCACCAGATTGGCCCATGAGCCACCGCCTTCTGGCATAGGATTCTAGGCAAGTAGGTATAGCAAAAAGGTATTACACACTAGACATCAAAAAGGACACATGCCCAATAAATCAAATGTGCGAAAATACTTTCTATGCACAGGGCATGGCGTGACCAGCCGATTGATAGAATCGGGCCGATTCTACCACCCGTCTAGGTGTAAGGGCCGAAGTGGTGTGTTGAGCAATAGGAGCAAAATGGTTCAGTCTCCTGCTGCCCTCAACCACCAGGATCCCGTCCTCCACCGACACGGGACGCAACCCATGGCAAACAGGTTGCCCAATTTAGTCGCCTCTTACGACAAGCAACGGGGTGCTGTGGACACATTCTGTCCCGGGTCCACACGGGAAGTTATCCGCCATGAAATAGAAAAAGTACACTCAAAATTCTGTAAAAACGTACTACACGTGGGTTATCATACACCGAACAAGGCGGCTTTAGCCGAATGTGGGAGACATCCTCTGCGTGTAAACTACATGTCACGAGTTGTTTCATTTTGGGTACGTCTGCTTCGGCAACCGGATTCACGTTACTCGCGTCGCGTGTACGATAGGCTTAAACGTTTAGACGATAACGGGGATGGCACCTGAGCTTCGGCAGTACGGTCAATACTATTTCAACATGGCTTTGCTTATGTATGTCTATACCTAAACGTTGGGAATTGTGAACTGTTTCTAAATATTTTCAAACAACGTTGTAAAGACATATACTACAAGGAATGGGCACAGGATATAAGGGACTCCAAATCACTGCACATGTACTCTACTTTCAAATTAGACATTGCTCCAGAACTGTATTTGACTGCACTCTCTTCTCAACATCTGCGCAGAGCTTTAACAAATTTAGATGCGGCTCCACTACTCTGAAAGTAGTTGGGTATAGAAGATCTAAAGACACTGACCTGAGTTTAGCCATGTGTGACTATTGCAAATATACACCAGAGGATGAGTATCATGTGCTGATGAAATGTCCTGTTTATGCAGCAGAAAGAACCCACTATATACCAAGTATCTATTCCATGAACCCGGATATACATAAATTTATACATCTTCTAAATACTAAGAACCATAACATTATACTCCGTCTTGCAATTTTTGTAAACACAATCTTGTCCAGGCGCTCTGCAGTAATTTAACATAAGATGTCATTTTGTACTATTGGCCTCATGGCCATATCTACGAAATAGACCTGTCTGTCTGTCTGTAATCTTCCATTTTATGTAGCCGTAGTATTTCTGTCATTTTCATTTGTGGCTAATCTTGCATACAGTCACCAGCAGCTGAAAGGATGGTGTAAATCCAGCTAGGGACCATGCAGGTAGCAGAGGTACTGTAAGTCCCCATGGCCGCTAGTATGGTGATCTACCTTTACCTGTTAGTGATCTATAGCCTGTTTTTATATTGTATTGTCTGAATAGTGATATCAGTTTTAACTTATCACGCTAGTTTTATTTCTTACTGTGATATTCTAGTTGTTTTACTGCTCGTCGTGGACAGGTTTTTACTATATACATAAATACTTTTTTTCAAGAATGTTCTCGTCACGATATGGCTGCAATACTGCCGATGTGACTTTAAGTATTATCTCACTCACTCACAAGGGATAAATAATATAATGTGAAAACAATTTCAGATGTTTTTAACACAGTTAGTGTTCATTTAATTATTGGATGTTTAAAAGAAATTGATTTCACGAATGAATTCTGATTATTATTATTTCTGTAGATAGTTGCATTTTAATTATTAGTAGTTTAGATTAGTATTGTTGGTGGCTGTACCCTCAAAGGGGTTGAAGTATTGTAAAATTATTGTCCTCCTAAGAGGGTACATAAGTCCAAAAACATTTGAAGTAAATTTAAACTTTCCACCGTTTTTAATCGTAGTATATGTGGATTTCTAATTTTTGGCTAGATGTGTCTAAATTGCTGACGGGATGGTGTATATCCAACTAGGGTCCATGCAGGTAGCTAAGGTGCTGTAAGTCCCCATGGTCCGTAGTATGGTGATCTACCTTCAGTTGTTGGCAATCTATAGCCTGTTTTTATATTGTGTTGTCCAAATAGTCATATTAGGTTTAACTTTAGACGCTAGTTTTAATTGAAATTGTGAAGTTATAGTTGTTTTACTGTCCTTCGTTGACAGATTTTATTACATGCATACATTTCATTTAAATGTTCTCGTCACGATATGGATGAGATATTGCCGATGTGACGTTAAATATTAACTCACTCACTCAACTTATGCTTTTATTTCATGTAATTTATTGATACCTACTTGGGTGTCCCACTTCTTCTGCATCAGATCACGGATGTAAGATCTAATGGTAGCTTTATAATCGGTATAGGGGATAAGAGGTGGTGTCACAGATTTGTTGAGTGCTGCCTTACCAGCAAGGTCAGCCAAAGTGTTACCAGAAATTCCAACATGGCTGGGTAACCAACAGAAGACGATGTCGTATTGGCCAGTCGCAAGATCGTTATACAATTCGATAATTTCTATTAAAAGTGGATGTTTGCAAGAAATAGTTTTCGGTTGCCTGAAGGTGAGAATGTGAGTCAGAAAATACTATGTATTGTTTATGTTTAGGGTGTCTTTGAATATATTTAAGTACCGTCAATATGGCGTTTGCTTCAGATGTAAAAATAGAACTGGTATTCTAGAAGCTATTGTTCTGGATCCTGTGACGTCTTTGGATCCATCTGTAAATAAGGATTTATAATCGCTATATTTTTGTTTTAATTGGTGATATTCTTGTTTATATTAAAATTCTGTAGTTTCTGAATGAAGTCAATGTTAGGTCGAATTGTGGCTTAACCAACTGCCAAGGAGGAGCAGAAACAAGACGGGAGGGAGCTATGTTTGCCATCTGAATGCCGGCTGAAGAAAGAACGGGTTTAATTTTGTGTCCATGAGGTGGAACAAGAGAAGAATTCTTGTGGTTCAAATCCTCATAAAGTGGATTTAACACACAGTTGTATGCAGGGTTAGATTCATTAGACTATAAGTTAGTAATGTATTGTAAAGATAAGTTTATACGACGATGTGTAAGAGATGGCCTCAACATAGAGACTGGCTACAGATGAGGTTCTAAAGGACGCAAGACAAAGTCTTAGGTCTTGGTGGTGGACAGAATCAAGAAGTTTAAGACTGCTTTTCCAGTTTAGAACGGACAAGTGATTGATAGAGATGGAGGAGTGTAGCTTGATCCCCTCCCCATTTTGAATTTGAAAAAACCTTTAACAAATCGAGTGCCTTCAGACATTAAGTTTTCAGGGATTTAATATGAGGCAGAAACGTTAAGTGTGAGTCAAAAATTGAACCCAAGAACTTGGCCTCCTTGACAACTGTCATGGTAGTGTCATCAAGTGACAGTTCAGGGTCTTTATGTGGTTTGTATTTACGGCAAAAACGTATACAATTAGTTTTGGATTTAAAAAATTTGAAGCCGTTTTCAAGCCACCATTTGTTTATTTTGTTTAAGCACAACTGGAGTTACCGTTCAATAGTATGCATATTTGTACCAGGACAAGAAATATTAAAATCATCCACAAACAACGACCCATCTATTGAATCGTTTAACTCATTAAGGCCGAGACTCGCATATATGCGGCAAATTAATTAGCTTCTCACAGCGAGAGCCGCGTATTGGGGGTAATAAAAAGCACCTCTTATTCAGCGAGAGCCGCATATTGGGGGTTATGAAAAGCACCTCTCATTCAGCGAGAGCCGCGTATTGGGGGTTTTACATTTTATATTCGTACATTACCTTTTAATTTCAAATTCAATCAATTTAGCAGTAATGATCAAAGATTAGCCTTTCTTACTAGAGAGATTACTTTCTGTGTTAATCAGAAGAACTATTAATGTGTTTTGATAACAATTGCTTGCAATGTCGGGGGCTTATACAAGCAAATGAACACATGTCTGCGAGAAAAGGGATTATGAGATGTTGTTAGAGGAGTGAGTGAGTGAGTTAAATTTTATCGTCACATCGGCAATATTGCAGCCATATCGTGACGGGAACAAGTAAGAATGACATTGTGGAATGAAAGAATATAAGAAACTAAAACCCTGTTAACGAAGAACAGTAAAACCACTAGTATATATCACAGATATCCATCTAAGACTAGTAAGGAGTTATAAAACAGTTTAATTATAGAGGACAATACAACATAAAAATGGACTATAGATTGCCAACAACCGAAGGTAGATCACCACTCACCAATATCTCAGCCATATTGTGACGAGAACATTTAATAAAGAAAAGGACTATATGTATATTATAAAATCTGTTGGCAGTAAAACAAACTAGAATATCACAATTTGAATTAAAACTAGCATGGAAAGTTAAGACTAATATCACTATTCGGACAATACAACATAAAATCAGGCTACAGATTGCCAACTCCTGAGGGTAGATCACCATACTAGGGGCCATGGGGACTTACATTACTTTAGCTACCTGCATGGTTCCTAGCTGGATTTACACCATCCCCTCAGTTGTTAGCAATTTAGGCACGTCTAGCCATGCATTTAAAAGGACACATATATTACGATTAAAATAGCAGAGAGTTTGAATTTACTTGGAATGTTTGTGGGCTTACGTACCCTCTCAGGAGGACAATAATTTTACACTACTTTAACCCCCCTCGAGGATACAGCCACTAACAATCTTTGTTATCGATTTAAACCTCCGATCATAAAATATTTATCTATTTACAAATCCGTTAGCAAATCCAATTCTTTTAAAAATGCAAAAATTAAACGAGAACTTATGTTACTAAAAACATCTTTCATAGTTGGTGATTTGAAATATTTATCCCTTGTGATGGAATATTCGACACAGGCAAGCAAGACATGCTTGACTGTGATTATTTCATCACAAGGGATACAAAATGGAGGATCCTCACCTTTCAATAAATATTCATGTGTATATCTCGTATGGCCAATACGACATCGCCGCATGATGACCTCTTCAAATCTTGACTGGCAACCCAAATAGGTATAACCAATAGAAGGTTTTATTGCATGTAATTTATTAATGCCCACTTGGGTGTCCCACTTCTTCTGCATCAGATCATGGATATAACATCTAATGGAAGCTTTATAATCAGTGTATGGAATAAGAAGTGGTGTCACAGATTTGTTGAGAGCTGCCTTGGCAGCAAGATCAGCCATTGTGTTCCCGAAAATGCCTACATGGCTGGGTAACCAACAAAAGACGATGTCGTATTGGCCAGTAGCAAGATCATTATGCAATTCAATAATTTCAATTAAAAGTGGATGTTTGCAACAAATATTTTGAAGAGCCTGAAGGCAAGAAAGAGAATCTGAATAGATTATATACTGTTTATGTTTATAGTGTCTTTTAATATACTTAAGAGCCATTAAGATGGCGTTAGCTTCAGCAGTAAAAATAGAGCTGTTATCTGGCAATCTAGAAGATATTGTTCTGGATCCAGTTACAGTGGCACAAGCCACTGCGCCACCGTCCTTGGACCCATCTGTAAACAAGGATTTATATGCCTTATATTTAGTATGTAATTGATTAAATTCTTGTTTATATTGTAGTTCATTAGTGTCTGATTTTTTAAATGTGGTCAATGTTAGGTCCACTTGTGGCCTAACCAACTGCCAAGGAGGAGAAGAAAGAAGGTGGGAAGGAGCTATAATAGCCAGATCAATGCCGGCAGCAGAAATAAACGGTTTTATTCTTAAACCAAGAGGTGGAACAAGAGATTTCTTATTGTATAAATCCTCATACAGAGGATTGAAAACACAGTTATATGCAGGGTTTGACTCATTGGAATGTAGTTTTGTTATATACTGTAAGGCTAATTTTATACGGCGCTGCTCAAGAGATGGTTCATCAGCCTCGACATACAGGCTGTCAACGGGTGAAGTACGAAAGGAGCCAAGACAAAGTCTTAGACCTTGATGATGGACGGAATCTAATAATTTTAAGTTGCTCTTGCAGGCTCCACCATATACAATTGAGCCGTAATCAAGCTTCGAACGGATAAGTGATCTATATAGATGTAGAAGGGTAGCTTGATCACCTCCCCACTTTGAATTGGACACGACCTTCAATAAATCGAGTGCCTTCAGGCATTTAGTTTTGAGGGATTTGATATGCGGCAGAAAGGTTAAATGTGAGTCGAAAATCAGACCTAAGAACTTGGCCTCCTTGACAACTTTGATGGGAGTGCCATTTAAGAAGAGTTCTGGGTCCTTGTGTGGTTTATATTTGCGGCAGAAATGTATACAATTGGTTTTTGATGTAGAAAATTTAAAGCCGTTTTCAAGACACCATTTGTTTATTTCTTTAAGCACAGTTGCAATTGCCGTTCAATAGTATGCATATTTTTCCCACGACAAGAAATATTAAAATCATCTACAAAAAGTGAACCATCAACTGAATCATTTAAAACTTTAGCTAAACTATTGATCTTGATACTAAATAAAGTGACAGACAAAATACTACCTTGTGGGACACCCTGATCCTGATGGTAATGATCAGATAGTGTAGAATCCACTCGGACTTGAAACTGCCTGTCAGTTAAAAACTGTGATATAAACTGAGGCATACGGCCCCGTAAACCAAAGTCATGTAAGTCTTTTAAGATGCCGTGCTTCCAGGTGGTATCATAAGCCTTTTCTAAATCGAAAAAGATCGACACTGCATGCTGCTTGCAGATAAAGGCATTCTTGACAAATGACTCCAGTCGAACTAAATGGTCAACAGTACTGCGATTGTTACGAAAACCACATTGGATATTTGTGATTAAATTATTAGATTCCAGGTACCAAGTTAATCTGTTATTGACCATGCGTTCCATGGTTTTGCAAACACAGCTAGTCAAAGAAATGGGCCTATAATTTGATGGATCGGTATGGTCACGTCCAGGTTTGGGAATAGGTATAACTATGGCATCACGCCAGGATGGAGGAAATTTACCTGATGTCCAAATGTCATCGAAAATATTCAATAGTGTCTCTAAACAGGATTCTGGTAAGTGTTTTAGGAGCTGATAATGTATACCATCAGTTCCTGTAGCAGTATTATGGGATTGGTCAAGTGCAGTATGAAGCTCATGAATAGAAAAGATTTCGTTATAATCTTCCCCATTATCTGAATGAAAATTGAGAATACTCTTTTCCTGCTGTTTCTGGTATGTTTGAAATTGAGGAATATAGTTAGCTGAGGAAGAATGTTTCGCAAGTGTTTCACCCAGTTTATTTGCGATATCAGATTTATCCGTCAGCAGTTCATCTCCGCATTTGAGATGGTGTATGCTTGATTTGCTACCCTTACCTTTAATTTTCTGGATCATGTTCCATACCTTTGACATTGGCGTTCGTGAATTTATCTTCGAGACATAATTTCGCCATGATTGGCGCTCGTTTTGCTTAAAAGTACGCCGGGCTTTTGCATTGAGTATTTTAAATTTATTCAAATTATGGACCATTGGATGACGACGGAAATATTGCTCAGCCTTCTTCCGTGCCTTCCTAGCTTGTTTGCAGTCTGCAGTAAGCCAAGGTTTACGTATGTGGGGAATGATAGAGGATTTCGGAATACATTCATCAGCTATTTTGTGAAGCCTATGGGAAAAGTGCTGTATAGAGTCGGGAACATCAATGAAAACATCTGGTGTTAGCTTTTCTGAACAAAGAGTTTCATAGCGAGCCCAGTCTGCTTTAGCAAAATTCCATCTCGAAGACGGAGGAACATCAGATGGTGTAATTGACTTTAATACAGTAGGAAAATGATCGCTACCACAGAGGTCATCATGAACTGACCATTCGAATTCATTTAGTAAATTGGAATCAACAGCTGATAGGTCCAAGCAGGAATACGAGCCAGTTCCAGGGTGTAGATAGGTTTTAGTACCATCATTAAAAAGGCATAAATTGTTATTTGAGAAAAAATCTTCAAGTAATTTTCCTTTTGCATTAGTGTCATTACCGCCCCAAAGAGGGTTATGACCGTTCAAATCACCCATTATTACACAGGGTTTGGGAAGTTGGTCGTAAAGTGCCTGAAGATCAGACTGGTGAAGAGAATAGGACGGTGGGATATACAAAGAACACAAGGTGAAAAGAATATTCAGTGTCAAACGTACTGCAATAGCTTGGAGAGGGGTGTTCAGAGAAACTGGACTGTGAATTACCCCCTGTCGTACCAGAACAGAAGCACCTCCGGTTGCTTTGTCACCTGCAGGTGAAAAGTAATGGTACGAGTCGTACTGTCTTAAATTTAATGTATCAGTTGTCTTGAGGAAGGTTTCTTGTAAACAAAATGTTGATGGTTTGTAATCCTGGATTAATAGCTGGAGGTCATTATAATTGTTCCGAAATCCTCTAACATTCCATTGTAATAAACAGGTGGAGGAAGTCATGGTGGTTTAACAGGAGATCGTGAATGAGGGGAAGGTCCTCTGCACTGTAATGGAGAGGTTTCCATATCCAGAGGTTCAAAGCTGTTACGAACCTCGACAGAATCGTTCAAAGATACGTCAAGGTGCTTAAGAGCTTTTGCTTCTTTTCTTTTATGTTGTTTTCTTTCTGCTTTGGAAAAGACAGTTTTGTTTGGTTCAGTTTTTTTCCCAGTATGGGGTTCTGGCACAGATTCTGGTCTACGATCAACTGTTTGAGACTGGGGTTAGATGGTGCATCAGTCTGCGTGTCAGTTGTTGAAGTTACTGCACTGACCGAGTAGAGGAGTGTTTGCTGATCGGTGACCCAGCTAATGGCTGTCTGGCACATACTATCCACTTTTTGGATAGAAGAAGAAACTGCGGCAGAATATGGTTTTGTTAAATTGTTGTTTTGTGTCTGATCGGCAACTAATTTTTTGGCCTCAGAGAAAGAAATGTTGTTTGAATATTTGATTTTAATAATCCTAGATTCTTTCTCAAACACTGGACATTGCTTAGAGTAAGACATATGCTCACCACTACAGTTTGCACATTTCATGGCATTTGTACAATCAGTGTTCTCGTGATTTCCACTGCAGCGGGAACAAATTGGGGAGTTGTTACAAGAACAAGAACCAAAATGCTGACATTTAAAACAACGGAGTGGATTTGGGATATATGTATCCACACCGATGTTAAGATATCCTGCTTTGATGGATTTGGGTAGTTTGGATAGCGCAAAAGTAAAGAGATAGGTGGTAGTAGGGACAACCCTGTCATTAACCTTTCTAGTGAAACGTTTCACGGATGTCACCCCTTGAGTCTTGAGTTCTGCCACAATCTCCTCTTCTGACATGTCAGATAAACATTTTGAACGATCTCGAACAATGCCTCGACACGAATTTAATGTCTTGTGGACAGATACAACAATCTCAGTATCAGCAAAATGGGTTGCTTTGAGCAAATTTAGAGACTGCTGCCTTTTAGCACATTCAATCAACAAAGAGCCAGAACGGAGACGAGTAATATTTTGCACAGTGCCACATATTCCTTCCACAGCCTTAGAGACAACAAAAGGGTTTATCTTAAGCGGGAGACCCTTAGCACCTTCCACAACCAGAAATCGTGGCCATGACTCTACCTTTAAAACAGAACTTTCATCATCAGAAGACGAAATAGTGTCTATATCAATATGACGTCTTTTAGTTGAGTACCGAGAACCAGTGATTTGTGGGGAAGCCATGTTGAAGGTAAACATTCGACATCCCTGCTCCCCACCCGCCATCGAGTGTCAACGAGGACAGTGCTGTAGTGGAAACCAACGACAAACACTAGGGCTACAAGGATGTTATACTCAAGCAATATCAACACAGGTAGCAAATATTGCCAAACAGAATAAAAGTCAGGTTGGTTCAGACCCTACATTTATTTGATGACAATTTGAACCTGGAGGTCAATAGTGCCAGATTGGCCCATGAGCCACCGCCTTCTGGCATAGGACTCTAGGCAGTTCAATCAATAAATAGTGTATATATTTGACATAGAAACCCAATAATAGTTAAAATGTGCAAAATACAGTCACCATGCACAGGGCTTGGCGTGACCAGCCGATTGATAGAATCGGGCCGATTCTACCACCCGTCTAGGTGAAGTAAGGGCCGAAGTGGTGTGTTGAGCAATAGGAGCGCGGTTCCAGACTCCTGCTGCCCTCAACCACCAGACTACCGTTCTCCACCGACACGGGACGCAACGCACGGCAAACGGGTTGGTTGACCAAATATCCCCCCGGGTCCACAACGGGGGTGTCGGCGAGCTCTTTGCGTTACCCAGCACCCACCACGAGGAGGTGACTCGCCACGGGTGCCTGTTGTTAGAGGAGGTACGTGTTTGTTACTCGTCATTGGGAGTGAATACTAAGATACTATGTTTGCACATTGAATTAACGGTGACAAGGTTACGAAACCATCTTCTAAATTAAATCATTCATTCATTCATTGTAATAGTTCATATAATGAATCGTAGACATAAATATCAATACTGTATTACACTCATGTTCGTGTAGATTTGAAATAAACCAAGTTACTAATTTAGACCTAATTCATTTGCGACTATTGATTTTGAAAGTTGACAATAATACATAATCGAATATGAAGTGATAACTCTTGCATCTACTCATAATATACATATATAGTACACATAAACCATACAAAGGTAACTGGGGTATTTTGTTCAAGCTATTTCATGCTTATTTGAAATGTGATTTTTCAATGCAATTTACATAAGCATTGTGTAAGAAACGTTTGCATTTGATCTCTGTAATTATCTTATCCTGTGTAATGAACACGTGTATCAGATCCATCGTCAATAAAAGGAGGAGAATATATCAGTTACGGAATCAGTTTTACAAGTGTAAAACAAACTTATGCGCTGTTACATCATTGGACAACCTGTTTTGTGGAGTCACGCCCATTGCCAATCTTCTGAACCTCGTTTGCTTTCAAAACAAATATAAGTATGCCCATCTTCATAAATATTTGGGGAGATTCAACTACAAGTGTATATATCACAATAAATCAGTATCGTGTTACTTTTTGTAATTCTATAATACATGTACTTGAATTATGATATTTATTCATAACAATGTACTGATTATATTGAAATGCTCAGCAAGCCATTACGTTTGATGTACAAGTAGTGTGCGCAAAAAGTATACGCAAATAAATACTATCTCTACTCAATGATTGGATTGGGTTATCCGGGGTAAAAATAATCAGATTGTAGCGCTTTGAGCGCTTAGAAAAAAATAAACTCGTCAAAGTGCTTGTTAGTCCTACGTGTACATTTCAGGCATCCTTACGATTATGTATGTTCACGATACACAAAGTTTTTCATTATAGCTAGAGTTGATAAAGCCGAAATCTAGCATATCGATTGGTCAACGATCTAACCAATAGTGAATCTGCATCCAAGCTGTCTAGTGACCGAACGTACTATTCAGAAATTTAGCCCACGCCCCATCACCTGTCATTTCCAATGTGACAGGTATCTCATGATACAATTGGTCATAGATAACAAATCAGGGACTATATTGAACAGTTAAGATACAAAACGTCCTATTCGGGAACTTTGATGACGCCCATCCCATGACCCTTTGTCTTATGTATGTGCAAGGAATAGCATTATACAATATGTATGCATGTATGTTCGTATGTTTTCTGCGTTAAATCTAGATGAACCAAAGCGACAAACTGAATCTGTTATATGTAAGTCACAGACCAGCTTATTAGTACTTTCCTTAAAATATTCAGTATACACTAGCAATGTGTCAGCAAAAACGCTTCTTTCATAGATTATTATGCATGTGCGTAAATTCGTCTTTACTGTCATTGACATAGATGTTTTGAACAATTTAATCTCTCACAATGATATGAGAGGGACATTATATGGTTTAAGTATGTCTTACATACAATGAAACAGACTGGCAAACGTCGAGACATCAAATGCAGATGTTCAAGCTGTGATGTGTTTTTGTGCGTTGACTGTTTTGAGGCCTACCATAAAGACTTGTTCCAAGGACGATAACGCTTTATGCACTAGTTGTGTTGTACAAATGGTACAGTATACCATTCTTGTCAGTTGTTGGGCACAATGTGTGAAGCCCGCGCGATACTGCTGGAATATAGCTGAAATCGCTGTAAAACTAAATTCACTCATTCTCTTCAATTGTTGCATTTCAGTTGTTATTCTTTTACATGTCCAAAATACTAAGACATGTGTGTTCATCATCTGAGAACGAATACACTCATCATAGTGTCAGTCTACTCCCATATGTCTTATGTGTTTCTTTCATACATCATTGCAGTAACTGATGTTATGTTTACAATACACAAATTGTTGCATGATAGTTGATACAGCCGAAACACAACATAGCCATTAGTCAACGATAATCAATCTCTGCCATATCACTTTGAGTGTCCAAACGTGCTCTTCAGAAATTTAGGCCACGCCCCATCACCTTGCCCTTCCTGTGTGACAGGTTCTCACGATACGATTGGTCAAAGTATCAGCCAATATAATGAGTAACTGAGATATAATGCGTTACATTCGGGATATTTTATCCCTTCACATGACGGGAAGCTTTGTTTAGCATCGAGTAATGATAAATGTATCATGCAGTATGTATGTGTATGAATGGTGATGTATGTTTGCAGCGTTAAGTTAAGATGAACAAAGTGACAAACTATAAATCTCTATATGTTCCATGTTACTTACACACCTATTGATACTTTCCTTGAAATAGTCTAGACGATTATAATACAAGCCCCCCTATTTTTAAACTCTATTATAAATAATATATTATAATTCAGTCCATATGATGAGAGAGACTGGAGGAATTTGTATATTTGTTCATCTCGTATGTACAAAGACCGCGTAGGTGTTGATAAAAATACAGCACACACTGGCAAAGGGGTATGAGAGACACAGGTAATAAATTACATGAAATGCTGTAATATATGTATTCACATCGGCCTCTTTTCCATTTGCATCTTTACGACACAATTAAATAATCAGTACTTGTTTGTGAGACTAGACAGTTTCCTGTCATATCCGAGACCTGCCAGGGAAATCAGGCATGATTAGCACTAATTAGCCTCGTCGCAGCAATCAGGCAGTCAGCGAGGGGTGCCAGGTGTTGGGCAGTGGAGCGGCTCCAGGGCTTAATGAGTTAAAACTGTTGATCTTGATACTAAACAGAACGACAGATCAAATACTGCCTTGTGGAACCACCTGATGCTGACTGTAATGATCAGACAGGGTAGTCGTGAAATTGTCTTTCAGTTAAAAAGTTAGCTATGAATTCAGGCAAACGGCCCGCAATCCAAAGGCATGTAAATCTGTTAAAATGCCTTTTCTTGACAAAAAAAGATAGACACATTTACAAATGATTCTAAACGCACTAAATGATCGATAGTACTTCTGTTTCTACGGAAACCACACTGTATATCTGTTATAAGGTTATTGGTTTCCAAGTACCAAACAAGTCGATTATTTATCATGCGTTCCATGGTCTTGCAAACACAGCTAGTTGGTGAAATTGGTCGGTAATTGGATGGATCCGTATGATCACGTCCAGGTTTCGGGATGGGAACAATTATTGCATGACGCCACGACGAAGGGAATTTTCCACTTGTCCAGATGTTATTAAAAATATGTAACAGTGTCTCCAAACATGAGTCTGGGAAGTGTTTCATGAGCTGATAATGTATACCATCAGCTGGATCATATTCCACACCTTTGATATCGGCGTGCGGGAATTAATATTTGATACCTATTTTCGCCAAGAATTGCTTTTACTTTGCTTGAAAGTACACCATGCTTTGGCATTTAAAATTTTTAATTTCTTTAAATTGTGGACCATTGGATGGCGACGGAAATAATGCTCTGTTTTCTTCCGTGCCTTCCTAGCCTGTTTGTATGGTTTTCGTACGTGGGGAATTGCAGACGACTTTGGGATACACTCGTCATCTATGTTAGTAAGCTCATCTGAAAAGCATTTTATGGCATCAGGAATATCATTAAAAAGTTCAGGCTTCAATTTGTCTGCACAGCGAGCTTTATATAAAGGACAGTTAACTTTTTTAAAAGTCCATCTTGATGATGGAAGAACATCGTATGGATTAATAGGATTTAGTATTGTTGGGAAATGGTCACTTCCACAGAGATCGTCGTGGACTGAGCATTCAAATTCACTCAGTAGGTTAGAGTCAGTTACAGACAAATCAAGAGCTGAATATGTTCCTATGCCAGGATGTAAACACGTGTTTCAGTCGTCACTATAAATGCATAAATTCCTCCAGTAATTTTCCTTTGGTGTTTGTGGGACCCATGAAGAGCCACCTCCTCGTGGTGGGTGCTGGGTAACGCTAAGAGCTCTTCTCCCGTGTGGACCCGGAACAGAATGTGTCCACAGCACCCCATTGCTTGTTGTAAGAGGCGACTAAATTGGGCAACCTGTTTGCCATGGGTTGCGTCCCGTGTCGGTGGAGGACGGGATCCTGGTGGTTGAGGGCAGTTGGACTTTTAACTGCGTTCCATTTGCCCAGAACACCACTTCTGCCCTAACTTCACCTAGACGGGTGGTTGAATTGGCCCAATTCAACCAATCGGCAGGTCATGCCAGGTCCTGTGCATAGACTACATATGTGTCATTGCAGAAATCTGATTTGGAATTCTTTTGAAGTTTGGTCTTTGCACTATTGGTAATCTGTAAATTTTAGTATTGTGAATTATGATCATATGCACTTTGCCTAGAGTCTTATGCCAGAAGGCGGTGGCTCAAGGGACAATCTGGTAGATTAATTTCTTATAATTCTTCTACTGGAGTATATCATCCGGGTATCCTTGGTGTTGCAGGCTGGAGGCCCGCTTCCTTTAGCATTGTCCTTGTGATACTCCGTGGTGGGTGGGGAGCTCGGATGATGAAACAAAATAAACTAACCATGGCTTATGAAATTCCACCAAAAAAAACCAAAACGTTTACTTGAAACTGGGCAGTCTTGGCGAGCCACCTCCTCGTGGTGGGTGCTAGGTAGTGCTAAGAGCTCGCCGACACCCCTGTTGTGGACCCGGGTGGATATTTGGTCCACCAACCCGTATGTCGGTGGAGGACGGGAGTCTGGGGGTTGAGGGCACTGGAGGCCTGTAATCGTGTTCCCTTTGCTCAACACACCCCTTCGACCCTTACTTCACCTAGAGTGAGTGAGTGAGTGAGTTAATATTTAACGTCACATCGGCAATATCTCAGCCATATCGTGACGAGAACGTTAAATACTGAAATGAAATATATGGATACTATAAAAACCTGTCAACGACGGACAGTACAACAACTAGAATATCACAACTGGGATTAAAACTAGTGTGGAATGTTAAAACTAATATCACTATTCGGACAATACAACATAAAATCAGGCTACAGATTGCCAACAACTGAAGGTAGATCACCATACTAGGGGCCATGGGGACTTACGGTACCTTTGCTGCCTGCATGGACCCTAGTTGGATTTACAACATCCCTTCAGCTCTCAGCAATTTAGTCACATCTAGCCAAAAATTAAAAATACACATATACTACGATTAAGAACAGTGGAAAGTTTAAATTTACTGTAAATGCTTTTGGACTTACGTACCCTCTCAGGAGGACAATAATTTTACAATACTTCAACCCCCTTCGAGGGTACAGCCACCAACAATTCAAGTTACTAATCCAAACTTCCAATAATTAAAATACATCTATTTACACAACATAACATTCAAAATTCCACCAAAAAATCAATCTCTTTTAAAAAACCAATAATTAAATATGAATTAACGCTAGTAAAAAGATCCTTCATTGTTTTAACTGTAAAATACTTATCCCTTGTGATGGAGAATTCAACACAGTCAAGCAGGATATGCTTCACCGTGGTTCTCTCATCACAAGGGATACAAAACGGAGGATCCTCACCTTTTAAAAGGTGCACATGAGTATATCTAGTATGGCCAATACGACATCGTCTTAAAATAACTTCTTCAAATCTGGACTGACAACCCAAGTAAGTGTAACCAATATACGGTTTTATTTCATGTAATTTATTGATACCTACTTGGGTGTCCCACTTCTTCTGCATCAGATCACGGATGTAAGTTCTAATGCTAGCTTTATAATCAGAGTATGGAATTAGAAGTGGTGTCACAGATTTGTTGAGTGCTGCCTTGGCAGCAAGATCGGCCATTGCGTTACCGGAAATACCTACGTGGCTGGGTAACCAACAAAAGACGATGTCGTATTGGCCAGTGGCAAGAGTATTATACAATTCAATAATTTCAATTAAAAGTGGATGTTTACAAGATATATTTTTAATAGCCTGAAGGCAAGAAAGAGAGTCTGAATAGATTATATATTGTTTACGTTTAGGGTGTCTTTGAATATATTTAAGAGCTGTTAGTATGGCGTTAGCCTCTGCTGTAAAAATAGAACTGTTATCTGGTAATCGAGAAGATATTGTTCTGGATCCAATGACAGTGGCACAAGCCACAGCGCCACCGTCCTTGGACCCATCTGTAAATAACGATTTATAATTGCTATATTTATGTTTCAGTTGATTATATTCTTGTTTATTCTGTAATTCATTCGTTTCTGATTTTTTAAGTGATGTTAATGTTAGGTCAACTTGTGGCCTAACCAACTGCCAAGGAGGAGAAGAAAGAAGACGGGAAGGAGCTATATGGTCCAGCTCAATGCTAGAAGCAGCAAGAAATGGCTTAATTCTGACCCCAAGAGGCGGAAGAAGGGAAGACTTTTTGTTATACAAATCTTCATAGGGAGGATTAAAAACACAATTAAATGCGGGGTTAGACTCATTAGAAGCTAATTTTGTAATGTATTGTAAAGATAGTTTGATACGACGTAAGTTGAGAGAAGGCTCATCAGCTTCGACATATATACTGTCGATAGGAGAGGTTCTAAAAGAACCAAGACAAAGTCTTAGGCCTTGGTGGTGCACAGGATCAAGTAGTTTTAGGTTGCTTTGACAAGCGCCACCATAGACGATGGAGCCGTAATCAAGTTTAGATCGGATCAGTGATCTATATAAGTGGAGAAGGGTAGATTGATCCCCTCCCCATTTTGAATTTGAAACTACCTTTAATAAATCGAGTGCCTTCAGGCATTTGGCTTTAAGGGATTTAATATGCGGCAAAAAGGTCAAATGTGAGTCGAAAATAAGTCCCAAGAACTTGGCCTCCTTGACGACTTTGATTGGGGTACCACTGAGAAATAGTTCTGGTTCTTTATGGGGTTTGTATTTACGACAGAAGTGTAGACAATTAGTTTTTGATTTAGAAAATTTAAAGCCGTTTTCAAGACACCATTTATCAATTTTGTTTAAACACAGCTGCAGTTGCCGTTCAATAGTATACATGTTCTTACCGCGGCAAGAAATATTAAAATCATCCACAAATAAATATCCATCTATTAAATCGCTTAAAACTTTAGATAAACTGTTGATCTTGACGCTAAAAAGAGTGACAGACAAAATACTGCCTTGTGGAACACCCTGATCCTGATTATAATGATCAGACAGGGTAGAACCCACACGGACTTGAAATTGCCTGTTATTTAAAAATTTAGCAATGAATTCAGGCAAACGACCTCGCAAACGGAAATCATGTAAATCTCTCAGTATGCCATATTTCCAGGTTGTGTCATATGCCTTCTCAAGATCAAAAAAGATAGACACAGCATGTTGTTTATTAATCAGTGCGTTTTTCACAAATGATTCTAAACGCACTAAGTGATCGACAGTACTTCTGTTTTTCCGGAAACCACATTGTATATCTGTGATAAGATTATTAGTTTCCAAGTACCAAACAAGTCGATTATTTATCATGCGTTCCATGGTCTTGCAAACACAGCTAGTTAATGAAATCGGACGATAATTGGATGGATCAGTATGATCACGTCCAGGTTTAGGTATTGGTACTACTATGGCATCACGCCATGAAGAAGGAAATTTCCCGGATGTCCAAATATCATCAAATATTGATAAGAGCGTCTCTAAACAGGATTCTGGTAAGTGCTTCAGGAGTTGATAATGTATGTTATCAGCTCCAGTAGCAGTATCATGAGCTTGATCAAGAGCAGTATGGAGTTCATGAATAGAAAATGTTTCATTATAATCTTCCCCATTATCAGAATTGAAATTAATAGTTTTCTTTTCTTGTTGTTTTTGATATTGCTGAAATTTAGGTATATAATTAGAAGAGGAAGAATGTTTAGCAAGAGTTTCGCCCAGTTTATTCGCAATATCTGATTTATCAGTAAGTAATTGATCTCCATGTTTAAGATGATGGACAGTAGATTTAGTACCTTTACCTTTTATTTTCTGGACCATGTTCCACACCTTGGACATGGGTGTCCGAGAATTTATTTTGGATACATAATGTTGCCAAGATTGGCGTTTGTTCTGTTTAAAAGTACGCCGCGCTTTAGCATTTAAAATCTTGAATTTATTTAAATTATGCACCATAGGATGGCGACGGAAATAATGTTCTGCTTTTTTCCTTGCCTTCCTAGCTTGTTTGCAGTCAACGTTGAACCATGGTTTTCTTATGTGTGGAACTACAGAGGAGTTTGGTATACACTCATCAGCTATGGAATTCAGTTCATCAGAAAAGCATTTAATAGCATCAGGAACGTCAATAAAACGTTCAGGTTTAAGTTTTTCAGCACACAGTGTTTCATACAAAGCCCAGTTAGCCTTTTTAAAATTTCGTCGTGATGATGGAGGAACATCGGATGGAGCTACGGTTTTTAATAGAGTAGGAAAATGGTCACTTCCACAGAGGTCATCGTGGACTGACCATTCAAATTCATTTAGTAGTTCTGAATTTGTCAATGACAAGTCAAGAGCAGAATAGGTCCCTGTACCAGGGTGTAAATATGTGTTGGAACCATCATTATAAATACATAAATCATTGTCAGAACAAAAGTCCTCCAACAATTTACCTTTAGTGTTTGTAGTTACACTACCCCAAAGTGGGTTGTGTCCATTTAAATCTCCCATTATAATACAAGACTTCGGGAGTTGGTCATATAGAGCTTGAAGATCAGTTTTGGTAAACACGGAAGACGGTGAAATATAGAGAGAGCATAGTGTAAACGCTACATGTAAAGTAATTCTCACAGCAACAGCCTGCATATTAGTATTAAGTGGAACAGGGCTTTGAATAACGTTTTGTCTGACTAGAATGGATGATCCGCCAGTGGCCCTATCACCTGGAGGTGAAAAAGAATGATATGCATTAAAATGACGAAGGTCAAATGTATCTGTTTGTTTTAAATATGTCTCTTGGAGACATATCGCTGAAGGTGTGAAATCTTGGACTAATAGCTGTAATTCATGTACATTAGTCCTTAATCCTCTGCAGTTCCACTGTACAATATTATTGGAATAAACTATCTTTTGGGGGGATTTATTGGGGATCTACCCCGCACTCTTTTGGAGGGCGACAAGCTATGTGCCCTAGAATGGACGTTTTCAGAAACGTCCATGTCTTCAAGAGACCCATACTTATTAAACAATTGAACTTTATTTTGTGACCCTTTAGGAGGTCTGCCACTTTGTTGTTTTGAAGCATCAGGCTTTGGCTTCGGTTTACTTTTCACCGTTTGTTGAGTATCAGCTGTTGATTGAGACTTTGAATGTGACTGAGATGATGATGATTTGTGATCAGAAGACGACTTTGAGGTACTAGGAAGTGATTCCTCACTCTGTGATGATATAGCAGGGTACAAAGGCTGTGGAGAATCACAGTTTACCCAAGTCAAGGTAGTTTGGCAGCCTGTGGTTGATGTTGTTTTAGAGCTAGAACCCGATGATGTTTTTGCTATTGTAGCATAACTTTCTGGAAGATCAGATCTCTTTACCAGTTTTTTGGCCTCAGAAAAAGAGATATTGTGTGTGAATTTTATTTTATTGATCTCCATTTGTTCTTTCCAAATTGGACACTGTTTAGAAAATGAAGAATGGTCGCCTGAGCAATTGGTGCATTTTTTATAATCACTGTCACAATCTTCTGTTGTGTGTGTCTTCTCACCACAGTGAGCACACACAACAGACAATGTGCAAGTATTCACACCGTGTCCATATTTCTGACATTTAAAACATCTTAACGGGTTGGGGATGTAGGTATCAACTGGAATATTACAGTAGCCTGCCTTCACTGATTTGGGAGCATTAGGACATGAAAAGGTAAACAGATAGGTGTTCGTTTTGATGGTTTCGTTGTTTCTGCGAGTTGAAAAGCGCTTGACGTAGAGTACACCTTGATCCTTCATTTCCGATCCTATATCAAGTTCCGACATATCGTCAAACAATCGGTCGCGATCTCTAACGATACCTTTGCTGGAGTTCAAGGTTTTGTGTGCAGAGACCGTGACCGGAATGCCCACGAATGATTTGATGTTAAGCAAATTAGTTGCTTGTTGCTTTTTCCCGCACTCTACTAGTAGGCCATCTGAACGTAAGCGTCTTATGTTCTTCACGTCCCCTGCAATACCCTGAATACCCTTGGATACAGCAAAGGGGTTCAACTTCAACGGTGTCTTGTCTGGAGTCTCAATCACGATGAAACGCGGCCAATACTCAATCGATGCAGACGGTCTATGGTCACTATCAACAGGGTCAATATCAAGTGGACGTTTTGGTTTTTTTGTTGGATTTTCATAAGCCATGGTTAGTTTATTTTGGTTCATCATCCGAGCTCCCCACCCACCACGGAGTATCACAAGGACAATGCTAAAAACAAGCGGGCCTCCAGCTTGCAGCACCAAGGATACCCGGATGATATACTCCAGCAGAAGAATTAAAAGATCAATAATTCCACCAGATTGGCCCATGAGCCACCGCCTTCTGGCATAGGACTCTAGGCAAATTACAGAACAACATATTTCAAAATCAAAAATGTTCTAGATAAAAAAAAACCAAGTCCAAAGTTACAACAATTCCAAATGACATGTGTGCATTGATAAATATAAAAAGTACTTCATGCACAGGGCTTGGCATGACCAGCCGATTGGTCGAACCGGGCCCATTCGACCACCCGTCTAGGCGAAGTCAGGGCCAAAGTGGTGTATTGAGCAACAGGAACACGGTTACAGGTCCCTATTGCTCTCAACCACCAGGATCCCCTCCTCCGCCGACACAGGGACGCAACCCACGGCAAACGGGTTGGTGGACCAAATATCCCCCCGGGTCCACTACGGGGGTGTCGGCGAGCTCTTAGCATTACCCAGCACCCACCACGAGGAGGTGGCTCGCCACGGGTGCCTCTTCACCTAGACGGGAGGTTGAATTGGCCCAGTTCAACCAATCGGCTGGTCATGCCAAGCCTGTGCATAGACTATAAATTTATTTATCATTGCACAAGTATGATTTGGAACTGATTTTGATTGATTTTTGTCTTGGCTTTAATGTCTAAAACATGTTTGATGTTGAATTATGTTGCTTTGAACTTTGCCTAGAGTCTTATGCCAGAAGGCGATGGCTCATGGGCCAGTCAGGTAGACTAATTATTTCTAATTCTTCTACTGGAGTATGTCATCCGGGTATCCTTTGTGCTGCAAGCTGGAGGCCCGCTTGCTTTAGCGGGATCCTGGTGGTTGAGGGCAGTTGGGCTTTTAACTGCGTCCCATTTGCCCAGCACACCACTTCTGCCCTGACTTCACCTACACGGGTGGTTGAATTGGCCCGATTCAACCAATCGGCTGGTCATGCCAAGCTCTGTGCATGGACTGTGTATGTGTCATTGCACAAATTGGATTTCGAAATGTGAATTTCGGCCTTGGCACTACTGGTGATCTGTAACTAACTTTTTCGATTGTGAATTATGATAATATGAACATTGCCTAGAGTCTTATGCCAGAAGGCGATGGCTCATGGGCCAATCTGGTAGTTTAATTATTTATAATTCTTCTACTGGAGTATATCATCCGGGTATCCTTGGTGCTGCAAGCTGGAGGCCCGCTTGCTTTAGCATTGTCCTTGTGATACTCCGTGGTGGGTGGGGAGCTCGGATGATGAACCATATGACACCAATCACGGCTTATGAAATACCCCACAAAAAACAAAACGTCCACTTGAAATTGATCCTGTTGATACTGAGCACAGACAGTCTCTATCGATTGAGTATTGGCCACGTTTCCTTGTTGTTGAGACTCCTGACAAGACACCATTAAAGCTGAACCCTTTTGCAGTATCTAAGGGTATTCAAGGTATTGTTAAGAGCATTAGACACTTACGTTCGGGTGCCTTACTAATTGAGTGCAGCAAGAAACAACAAGCATCCAACTTGATGAGTATTGAATCTTTTGTGGGTATTCCGGTCACGGTCTCTGCTCACAAGACCTTGAACACGAGTGAAGGTATCATCAGAGATCGGGATCGATTGTTTGCTGACATGACCGAACTTGATATAGCATGTGAAATGAAAGATCAAGGTGTGCTGTATGTGAAGCGCTTTTCAACTCGAAAAAACAATGAAACATTCCAAACGAATACTTATCTGTTTTCTTTTTCATCGCCAAATGCTCCCAAATCAGTGAAGGCAGGTTACTGCAATATCCAAGTTGAAAGGTACATCCCCAACCCACTCAAATGTTTTAAATACCAAAAATATGGAAACGGTGTAAATACCTGCACACTGTCTGTTGTGTGTGCTCACTGTGGTGAGAAGACACACACAACAGAAGATTGTGACAGTGATTTTAAAAAATGCACCAACTGCTCAGGCAACCATTCTTCTTCTTCAAGACAGTGTCCACTCTGGAAAGAGCAAATGGCAATAAACAGACTAAAGTTTACCGAAAACATCTCTTTTCCTGCGAAAAAAAACTGGTGAAGAGATCTGACCTTACAGAAAGTTATGCTACAGTAGCAAACACACCATCTGTGCGCAGCTCTAAAATAACAAAATCATCCACAAGCTGCCAAGCTACCTTGACTTGGGTGAACAGCGACTCTCCACAACTTCTATACCCAGCTTTGTCATCCTAGACTGAGGAATCACTTCCTGGAACATCAAAGTCTTCTTCTGATCATAAATCATCTTCGCTGAATCTCAATCTACAACTGATAAACAACAAACTGCAAAAAGTAAATCTAAGCCTAAGCCTGATGCTTCAAAACAACAAAGTGGCAGAGCTCCTAAAGGGTCACAAAATAAAATTTAATTGCTCAATAAATATGGGTTTCTGAAAATGTCCATTCTAGGGCACATACCTTGTCGACCTCCAAAAGAGTGCGTGGTAGATCCCCAATAAATTCCCCCAAAAGATAGTTTGTTCCAATAATATTGTACGGTGGAACTGCAGAGGATTGAGAACTAATTTACATGAATTACAGCTATTAGTCCAAGCTTTTACATCTTCAGTGATATGTCTCCAGATATATTTGACCTTCGTCATTTTAATGCATATCATTGTTTTTCGCCTCCGGGCGATAGAGCCACTGGCGGATCATCCTTTCTTGTCAGACCAAATGTTATTCAAAGCCCTGTTTCGCTTGTTACTAATATGCAGGCTGTTGCAGTAAGAATGACTTTACATGTAGCGTTTCCACTGTGCTCTCTTTATATTTCGCCATCTTCGGCGTTTGTCAAAACCGATCTTCAAGCTCTATATGATCAACTCCCGAAGCCCTGTATTATAATGGGAGATTTGAATGGCCACAACCCACTCTGGGGTAGTGTAAATAAAAACACTAAAGGTCAATTGTTGGAGGACTTTTGTTCTGACAATGATTTATGTATTTATAATGATGGTTCCAACACATATTTACACCCTGGTACAGGGACTTATTCTGCACGTGACTTGTCACTCACAAATTGAGAACTACTCAATGAATTTGAATGGTCAGTTCACGATGACCTCTGTGGAAGTGACCATTTTCCTACTATATTAAAAGCTGTAACTCCATCTGATGTTCCTCCACCATCAAAGCTAACTGGGCTTTATATGAAACACTGTGTGCTGAAAAACTTAAACCTGAACGTTTTATTGACGATCTTGATGCTATTAAATGCTTTTCTGATGAATTGAACTCCATAGCTGATGAGTGTATACCAAAGTCCTCTGCAGTGCCACATATTCGAAAACCATGGTTCAACGATGAATGCAAACAAACTAGGAAGGCAAGGAAAAAAGCAGAACATTATTTCCGTCGCTATCCTATGGTGCATAATTTAAATAAATTTAAAATTTTAAATGCTAAAGCACGGCGTACTTTTAAACAGAACAAACACCAATCTTGGCAAAATTATGTATCTAAAATAAATTCTCGGACACCCATTTCCAAGGTATGGAACATGCTCCCAAAAATCAAAGGTAAAGGTACTAAATCTACTGTCCATCATCTTAAACATGGAGATCAGTTACTTACGGATAAATCAGATATTGCTAATAAACTGGGTGAAACCCTCGCTAAACACTCTTCCTCCTCTAATTATTTACCTAAATTCCAGCAGTATCAAAAACACCAAGAAAAGAAAACTATTAATTTCAATTCTGATAACGGGGAAGATTATAATGAAAAGTTTTCTATTTATGAACTCCATACTGCTCTTGATCAAGGTCACGACACTGTTACAGGAGCTGATAACATACATTATCAACTCCTGAAGCACTTACCAGAATCCTGTTTAGAGACGCTCTTGTATATATTTTATGATATTTGGACTTCCGGGAAATGCCCTTCTTCATGGCGTGATGCCATAGTAGTAGTAAACCTGGACGTGATCATACGGATCCATCTAATTATCGTCCGATTTCATTAACTAGCTGTGTTTGCAAGACCATGGAACTCATGATAAATAATCGACTTGTTTGGTACTTGGAAACCAATAACCTTATAACAGATATACAATGTGGTTTCCGTAAAAACAGAAGTACTGTCGATCACTTTGAATTATTTGTGAAAAACGCACTAATTAATAAACAACATGCTGTGTCTATCTTTTTTATCTTGAAAAAGCATATGACACAACTTGAAAGTATGGCATTCTGAGCGATTTACATGACTTCGGCTTGCGAGGTCGTTTGCGTGAATTTATAGCCAACTTTTTAAATGACAGACAATTCCAGGTGCGTGTGGGTTCTACCCTGTCTGATCATTACAGTCAGGATCAGGGTGTTCCACAAGCCAGTATTTTATCTGTCACTCTTTTTAGCATCAAGATCAACAGTTTATCTAAAGTTTTAAACGATTCAATTGATGGATCGTTATTTGTGGATGATTTTAATATTTCTTGTCGTGGTATAAATATGCATACCATTGAACGGGAACTACAGTTTCATATCTTGCAGGACTGTGTTGAATTCTCCATTATAAGGGATAAATATTTCAATATAAAAACAATTAAGAATCTTTTTAACACTGTAAGTTCTCATTTAATTCTTGGATTTTTAAAAGAAATTGATTTCATCGTGGAATTTTGATAATTATGTTCTGTAGACAGCTGCATTTGAATTCATGGTAGTTGAGATTAGTAACTTGAATTGGAGGTGGCTGCACCCTCAAATGGGTTGAAGTACCGTAAAATTATTGTCCTCCTGAGTGAGTGAGTGAGTGAGTTAATATTTATCGTCACATCGGCAATATCTCAGCCATATCGTGACGAGAACATTTAATACTGAAATGAAATATATATATCTATTATAAAACCTGTCAACAAGAGACAGTAAAACAACTAGAATATCACAGATGAGAATATAAAACTAGTAACTATACCTAAAACAATGTATCTATACAAGACAATACAAGATAAAAATGGGCTATAGATTGCTAACAACTGAAGGTAGATCACCATACTAGGGACCATGGGGACTTACAGTACCTTTGCTACCTGCATGGACCCTAGCTGGATTTACATCATCCCCTCAGCTGGCAGCAGTTTGGGAAACCTAGCCATGCAAATAAAAAGACACTTATGCTACGATTAAAAACATGAAAGTTTGAATTTACTTTGAATGTTTGTGGACTTACGTACCCTCTCAGGGGGACACTAGTTTTACAGTACTTCAACCCCCTTTGAGGATACAGCCACTAACAAGCACAGTTCTGAATCTGAGTTCTTTTAAAAATGCAATGATTAAATGAGAGCTTGTGTTATTAAAAAGATCCATCAGAGTTCGTGAATTAAAATACTGATCCCTTGTGATGGAATACTCGACACAGTCAAGCAGGATATGCTTGACTGTGATTCTTCCATCACAAGGGATACAAAACGGAGGATCCTCACCTTTAAGCAAATATTTATGTGTATATCTTGTGTGGCCAATACGACATCGTCGCATGATGACCTCCTCAAATCTGGACTGACAACCCAAGTAGGTGTAACCAATATACGGTTTTATTTCATGTAATTTATTGATACCTACTTGAGTGTCCCACTTCTTCTGCATCAGATCACGGATATACGTTCTAATGCAAGCTTTGTAATCTGAATATGGAAGAAAAAGTGGTGTCACAGATTTGTTGAGTGCCGCCTTGGCAGCAAGATCGGCCATCACATTTCCAGAAATGCCTACGTGACTGGGGAACCAACAAAAGACGATGTCGTATTGGCCAGTAGCAAGAGTATTATACAATTCAATAATTTCAATTAAAAGCGGATGTTTACAAGAAATGTTTTTAATAGCCTGAAGACAAGAAAGAGACTCGGAATATATTATATACTGTTTACGTTTCGGGTGTCTTTGAATATATTTAAGAGCTGTTAATATGGCGTTAGCTTCAGCTGTAAAAATAGAACTATTTTCTGGTAATCTAATGACAGTAGCACAAGCAACTGCACCACCGTCCTTGGACCCATCTGTAAATAAGGATTTGTAATTGTTATATGTATGTTTCAATTGATTATATTCTTGTTTATACTGTAATTCATTAGTTTCTGATTTTTTAAATGTAGTTAATGTTAGGTCAACCTGTGGTCTAACCAACTGTCATGGGGGAGAGGAAAGAAGACGGGAAGGAGCTAAATTGTTCAGCTCAATACCAGCAGCAGCAATAAACGGCTTTATTCTGAGCCCAAGAGGTGGAACAAGAGAAGACTTTTTGCTATACAAATCCTCATAAAGGGGATTGAAGACACAGTTATATGCAGGTTTAGATTCGTTAGACTATAGTTTTATGATATATTGTAAAGATAATTTGATACGGCGTTGTGCAAGAGATGGTTCATCGGCCTCAACGTAAAGACTGTCAATAGGTGAAGTTCTGAAGGACCCAAGACAAAGTCTTAGACCTTGGTGATGGACAGGATCAAGAAGTTTAAGATTGCTTTTGCAGGCTCCACCATAGACAATGGAGCCATAATCAAGTTTAGAACGAACGAGTGATCGATATAAATGGAGCAGGGTAGCTTGATCCCCTCCCCATTTTGAATTTGAAACCACTTTCAACAAAGAATGAAGATTTTTTATGGATATCAACTTCTTTATGAGAGAACACAACGTTTCGGAGTTAATGCTTACTCCTTCATCAGGTGATTGAGAAAGGGATACAGAGGTGTATTTATATGTACAGGTAAAACAATAACAAAGTAACAAGTGGAATGAGTTAACGAAAGCTAGTATAAACAAGCACTGATAGGAAGCCGATAGTTAAGATAACAATGATGGAAGCCAATGGTAATGCATTACAGTTGATGATTGGGGATAAGGATGGAAGCCAATGGTGATACATTACGCATGATAGGATGATGTACATAACACACGATAGGGGGTGAGCATGTTACATGAGGGTTGGTGATGTACAAACACAAGTATGTACTCGGGTAGATAGGCTATACATGAATTACATAGATAGAATGTACACAGGTAGATGAGATTAATTTATCAATAAGTCCCAGGCACTTGGTAGGTACACTCCTTGGTCGCGGTTGATGGCTGGTTTCTGTCTCCGGATCTCGATGGCCTCTTGCAGTTTCCTTTGGCGCCAGTTGTTGTTGTTGGTAGATAGTATCCTAGTGTCCTCCCATCGAATTGAGTGTTCAGGGTTCTTGAGAATGTGTTCAGAGATGGCCGATTTCTGGTCGGGTTTCCTGACTGAGGTCTGATGTTCCTTCATTCTGGTGTTGATTGGTCTCAGCGTTTCTCCAATGTATAGGTCGCCACAGTTGCAAGGGATCTGGTAGATGCATCCTCGATGGGAGGACACTAGGATACTATCTACCAACAACAACAACTGGCGCCAAAGGAAACTGCAAGAGGCCATCGAGATCCGGAGACAGAAACCAGCCATCAACCGCGACCAAGGAGTGTACCTACCAAGTGCCTGGGACTTATTGATAAATTAATCTCATCTACCTGTGTACATTCTATCTATGTAATTCATGTATAGCCTATCTACCCGAGTACATACTTGTGTTTGTACATCACCAACCCTCATGTAACATGCTCACCCCCTATCGTGTGTTATGTACATCATCCTATCATGCGTAATGTATCACCATTGGCTTCCATCCTTATCCCCAATCATCAACTGTAATGCATTACCATTGGCTTCCATCATTGTTATCTTAACTATCGGCTTCCTATCAGTGCTTGTTTATACTAGCTTTCGTTAACTCATTCCACTTGTTACTTTGTTATTGTTTTACCTGTACATATAAATACACCTCTGTATCCCTTTCTCAATCACCTGATGAAGGAGTAAGCATTAACTCCGAAACGTTGTGTTCTCTCATAAAGAAGTTGATATCCATAAAAAATCTTCATTCTTATGTATTTTCACTTCTAAATGACATTCAAAGACCCACTTTCAACAAGTCAAGAGCTTTCAGGCATTTACTTTTAAGTGATTTAATATGTGGTAAAAACGTTAAGTGTGAATCAAAGATTAGACCCAAGAATGTGGCTTCCTTCACAACTTTGATGGGCGTCCCATCTAGAGACAGTTCAGGGTCTTTATGTGGTTTGTATTTTCGACAAAAATGTATGCAGTTAGTTTTCGATTTAGAAAATTTAAAGCCGTTTTCAAGACACCATTTATTAATCCTGTTTAAACACATCTGCAGTTGCCGTTCAATGGTATGCATATTCTTACCACGACAAGAAATATTAAAATCATCCACAAATAACGATCCATCAATTGAATCGTTTAAAACTTTAGATAAACTGTTGATCTTGATGCTAAAAAGAGTGACAGACAAAATACTGCCTTGTGGAACACCCTGATCCTGATTGTAATGATCAGACAGGGTAGAGCCCACGCGGACCTGGAATTGTCTTTTATTTAAAAACTTGGCAATAAATTCAGGCAAACGACCTCGCAACCCGAAGTCATGTAAATCTCGTAAAATGCCATATTTCCAGGTAGTGTCATATGCTTTTTCAAGATCAAAAAAGATAGACACAGCGTGTTGTTTGTTAATCAGTGCCTTTTTTACAAATGATTCTAAACGCACAAAGTGATCGACAGTACTTCTGTTTTTGCGGAAACCACATTGTATATCTGTGATAAGGTTATTTGTTTCCAAGCACCAAACAAGTCGATTATTTATCATGCGTTCCATGGTCTTGCAAACACAGCTAGTTAGTGAAATAGGTCGATAATTTGACGGATCGGTATGATCACGTCCAGGTTTAGGTAATGGTACTACTATGGCGTCACGCCATGACGGAGGAAACTTACCCGATGTCCAAATATCATCAAAAATATTGAGAAGAGTTTCTAGGCAGGATTCCGGAAAGTGCTTCAGGAGTTGATAATGTATGTTATCAGCTCCAGTAGCAGTCTCATAAGCTTGATCAAGAGCAGTATGGAGTTCATGAATAGAAAACGTTTCATTATAATCTTCACCATTATCAGAATTGAAATTAATAGTTTTCTTTTCTTCTTGTTTTTGATATTGCTGGAATTTTGGTACATAATTTGAAGAGGAAGAGTGTTTAGCAAGGGTTTCACCTAGTTTATTAGCATTATCTGATTTGTCAGTAAGCAATTGATCTCCATGTTGAAGATGATGGACAGTAGATTTAGTACCTTTACCTTTGATTTTCTGGACCATGTTCCATACCTTGGACAGAGGTGTCCGAGAATTTATTTTGGATACATAATTTTGCCAAGATTGGCGTTTGTTTTGTTTAAAAGTACGCCGTGCTTTAGCATTTAAAATTTTAAATTTATTTAAATTATGCACCATAGGATGGCGACGGAAATAATGTTCAGCTTTCTTCCTTCCCTTCCTAGCTTGTTTGCACTCATCGTTGTACCATGGTTTTCTTATGTGTGGAACTACAGAGGAATTTGGTATACACTCATCAGCTATGAAATTCAGTTCATCAGAGAAGCATTTAATAGCATCGGGGACGTCAATAAAACGTTCAGGTTTAAGTTTTTCAGCACACAGTGTTTCATATAAAGCCCAGTTAGCTTTTTTAAAATTTCGTCTTGATGATGGAGGAACATCAGATGGAGTTACAGCTTTTAAGATAGTAGGAAAATGGTCACTTCCACAGAGGTCATCGTGGACTGACCATTCAAATTCATTTAGTAGTTCGGAAGTTGTCAGAGACAAGTCAAGAGCAGAATAGGTCCCTGTACCAGGATGTAAATATGTGCTGGAACCATCATTATAAATACACAAATCATTGTCAGAACAAAAGTCCTCCAACAATTTCCCTTTAGTGTTTGTAGTTACACTACCCCAGAGTGGGTTGTGCCCATTTAAATCTCCCATTATAATACAGGGCTTCGGGAGCTGATCATATAGAGCTTGAAGATCAGTTTTGGCAAACGTCGAAGACGGAGAAATATAAAGAGAGCATAGCGTAAACGCTACATGTAAAGTAATTCTCACTGCAACAGCCTGCATATTAGTATTAAGTGAAACAGGGCTTTGAATAACGTTTTGTTTGACTAGAATGGATGATCCGCCAGTGGCCCTATCACCTGGAGGTGCAAAACAATGATATGTGTTAAACTGACGAAAATTAAATGTATCTGTTTGTTTTAAATATGTCTCTTGGAGACATATCGCTGAAGGTGTAAAATCTTGGACTAATAGCTGTAATTCATGTAAATTAGTCCTCAGTCCTCTGCAGTTCCACTGTACAATATTATTGGAATAAACTATCTTTTAGGGAGATTTATTGGGGATCTACCCCGCACTCTTTTGGAGGGCGACAAGCTATGTGCCCTAGAATGGACATTTTCAGAAACGTCCATTTCTTCAAGAGACCCATATTTATTGTACAATTGAATTTTATTTTGTGATCCTTTAGGCACTCTGCCACTTTGTTGTTTTGAAGCATCTGGCTTAGACTTCGGTTTACCTTTCACAGTTTGTTGATTATCAGCTATCGATTCAGATTTCGAGTGTGACTGAGATGATGATGATTTGTGATCAGAAGACGACTTTGATGTACTAGGAAGTGATTCCTCAGTCTGAGATGACATAGCAGGGTATAAAAGCTGTGGAGAATCGCAATTTATCCAAGTCAAGGTCGTTTGGCATCCTGGGGATGATTTTGTTATTTTTGAGGTAGACTCCGATGATGTTTTTGCTACTGTAGCGTAACTTTCTGGAAGATCAGACCTTTTAACCAGTTTTTTTGCCTCAGAAAAGGAGATATTTTGAGTAAACCTTATTCTGTTTATCTCCATTTGTTCTTTCCAAATAGGACACTTTTTCGAAGAAGATGAATGGTTGCCTGAACAGTTGGTGCATTTTTTGAAATCATTCTCACAATCTTCTGTTGTGTGTGTTTTCTCACCACAGTGAGCACACACAACAGACAATGTGCAAGTATTCACGCCATGTCCATATTTCTGGCATTTGAAACACCTGAGCGGGTTGGGGATGTAGATATCAACTTCTATGTTACAATAGCCTGCCTTCACTGATCTAGGAGCATTTGGACATGAAAAAGAAAACAGATAGGTATTAGTTTGAAATGTTTCATTGTTTTTTCGAGTTGAAAAGCGCTTCACATATAGCACACCTTGATCTTTCATTTCACATGCTATATCAAGTTCGGTCATGTCAGCAAACAATCGATCACGATCTCTGATGATACCTTTACTAGTGTTCAAGGTCTTGTGAGCAGAGACCGTGACCGGAATGCCCACAAAAGATTCAATACTTATCAGATTGGAAGCTTGCTGTTTCTTGCTGCACTCAACTAGTAGTGCACCCGAACGTAAGCGCCGAATGTTCTTAACATCCCCAGCAATACCTTGAATGCCTTTAGATACTGCAAAAGGGTTCAGCTTTAATGGGGTCTTGTCCGGGGTCTCAATAACAAGGAAACGTGGCCAATACTCAATCGATAGAGACTGTCTGTGCTCAGTATCAACAGGATCAATTTCAAGTGGACGCTTTGTTTTTTTGTGGGGTACTTCATAAGCCATGGTTGGTGTCGTATTGTTCATCATCCGAGCTCCCCACCCACCACGGAGTATCACAAGGACAATGCTAAAGCAAGCGGGCCTCCAGCTTGCAGCACCAAGGATACCCGGATGATATACTCCAGTAGAAGAATTATAAATAATTAAACTACCAGATTGGCCCATGAGCCACCGCCTTCTGGCATAAGACTCTAGGGAAAGTTCATATTAGAATTCACAATCAAAACTTACAGATCACCAGTAGTGCCAAAGCCGAAATTCAAAACAATTTCAAATCAAATCTGTGCCAAAGACACATACACAGTTGATGCACAGGACTTGGCATGACCAGCCGATTGGTTGAATCGGGCCCATTCAACCACCCGTCTAGGTGAAGTAAGGGCCGAAGTGGTGTGTTGGGCAAATGAAACGCAGTTTAAAGCCCATCTGCCCTCAACCACCAGGATCCCGTACTCCACCGACACGGGACGCAACCCACGGCAAACAGGTTGCCCAATTTAGTCGCCTCTTACGACAAGCAATGGGGTGCTGTGAACACATTCTGTCCCGGGTCCACACGGGAGAAGAGCACTTAGCGTTACCCAGCACCCATCACGAGGAGGTGGCTCTTCATGGGTGCCACAATGCTAAAGCAAGCGGGCCTCCAGCTTGCAGCACCAAGGATGCCCAGATGACATACTCCAGTAGAAGAATTATAAATAATTAATCTACCAAATTGAC
This sequence comes from Haliotis asinina, assembly GCF_037392515.1. Lineage (NCBI taxonomy): Eukaryota > Metazoa > Mollusca > Gastropoda > Lepetellida > Haliotidae > Haliotis > Haliotis asinina. The sequence continues at coordinate 49,769,553 of NC_090280.1, read as the reverse complement.
CCATGAGCCATCGCCTTCTGGCATAAGACTCTAGGCAATGTTCATATTATCATAATTCACAATCGAAAAAGTTAGTTACAGATCACCAGTAGTGCCAAGGCCGAAATTCACAATTCGAAATCAAATTTGTGCAATGACACATACACAGTCCATGCACAGAGCTTGGCATGACCAGCCGATTGGTTGAATCGGGCCAATTCAACCACCCGTCTAGGTGAAGTCAGGGCAGAAGTGGTGTGCTGGGCAAATGGGACGCAGTTAAAAGCCCAACTGCCCTCAACCACCAGGATCCCGTCCTCCACCGACACGCAACCCACGGCAAACAGGTTGCCCAATTTAGTCGCCTCTTACGACAAGCAATGGGGTGCTGTGGACACATTCTGTCCCGGGTCCACACGGGATCCATTCACAATAAGTAAACACAACTTTAATAATAGAAATCAATATTTGTAACTTTCTGGCCTCTGAAAAACCGCCAGTAATAAACACTTCTCCTAAATCACTTAATTGGTTATCACTATGGTCTTCAATAATTAAGTCATCCTGGGACGCAGTTCGAGCATCGATGTCCCCGAAAAGTCTCAAACACTTAGTGTTTAGTTCCACTGGTCGGTAACGTATTCGTTGGTAGATAACCAGATAGTGGTCACTTGAATGCGTACAGATACATAGTTGCTAGTAGAACAACGTGCAGCAAAACTTGAACAAAGTGTGACTACGTGTTCCATTCCAACCAGTTGTGAATGAGACGTTTGTATGGGAAAACTATACTCGGTACGCCTAGTGATTGCAAGAGTTGGATGATACCCATGGAAGTGAGATTTGCTAATATTGTGCGTCCTTGAAAGGGACTTCCAATGATCGAGGGGAAAAACAAAGAAGTGCTTTGAGCATGCATGCGGGATCCACTATAGCGCTATACATGTATATATACCCATGTGATATGAGGATGATAACATGAAACGTATGCTCGTTAAATATGTATTTCATCTTTTCAATATCATGTTGCCAAGCTTCAACCAGACGTGTGATACCACGTTTTGGCTAGACAATCGATAAACAATATAATTTGTGATTACAAAACAAGTCAAGAGCAACAGATGAGCGATGCCCTGAAAATAAGTGCCTACAACCAGTAGTGTGTCTCTAGTTGTTGAGCCTGTGGTCCACTGTAAACCCTTCATGATGTTGCTGCTGTGTTCAAGTAACGGCATGCAGGCTGTTTTAACACCCACTGTGTACCTCCTGACTTTACTGTCCACATACAGCACAAAAGAATGTGGACTTCAGTTGACAGGCAAGATGGGGAAGAGATCTGTCATACTTCGAAACGTTGACATGAAGTTTTGCCAAACTGAGTGTATAGAAGATTCCTTCATATTTTCATGCTGTCACCGTTTGCATGATGAAGCCGACAAGACTGTGACGATGGGAGGATCCCGTACCCGGCATCACCAGACTGTAAGATATGTTTACTTCATGTAGATGAATGTAGAGTCTGTGAGTTGACATGTAGAATCAAATTCTAAATATTTGTGGCATACCGACATGGCATATTGCCGTTCAGGTGACCGCCAGCAACTGTATGGTACCAAAATCACTCCAGACAATGGAGACCAACACTGCTTTGATTACTGCATGGACAACAACCGGATTTACATTAACCCTTCAAATGTCATGTCAAATAGTCATGGATGAAAATAACATATATTAACTTGCATTAAATGAAGTAGCTCGTCAAAATTTATTATGAAAGAGTCTTGACTTCAGGCAGACAATGTGTTTTGACAACACTTGAACTCGCCTTGAGCATACAATCACTCAGTCGCTAATTTACTTTGCCAGTGATAAAATAGCATATATAAAGTATATTAATCATTCGTTGTTTAACCAATTGCAAAATGTGTTTTAAAACCTCAACAATAAGATTATAATTAACACTGTTTCTCCATTGAAGTTTTGATATGCTTGACTGTGCGTCTTTCATCATACGGGACATATTTGGAGGATCCTCACTATCAGCAAAGTTAACTCTGTATTAACTCCCCATGCTTTAACAGAAGGTGATGTTAGTATATACACTTAAGCGTCGCATTCATTGCAATGAAGATGTTCAATGTCCATAGAACGCAGTTTTCCTTCATTTTAAAACTTTGATTCAGACTGAAGTAAACGTCTTGAAGATCCGAAATAATGAAAACCTTTTCAAATCCCAAACGCCATTGATTTTCTTAACTGAACTAGTTTCTTGAACTACTGCCCAGAAAAAGAATACAGTGTGTTTGACCAAACTTGAAAACAAAACAAACTGTTTAATTTCAATAGAGTATTCAATTCTTCAGCAACTGGGCACAATCTCATTCTATCTTAAGTTGAAAATACTGACTGACACCGAAAGACACGAGGTATCGTACCCTGAACTTTTACACAAATCAACTATTAATGGAAACAATGCGATGAGGTATTAAATCAATAGTGAGTGTGACCGCCATTGGCTTCAATACACGCCAAAACACGACGACGCATAGATGGCATAAGACGACAAATAACGTCAAACCGTCATTTCTGTCAGAATCATTGTTCCAGTTGTTGTGACAGGTAGTTGTCAATCCAAGTAGTAACTTAAGTGTTGCTCCATAAAGCCTTGTGTTATCTTCTTGGTAGACATTGTTAGGTGTTGCGTGGTTGTTGATGAACAACACAACACAACTAGATGCAACACGTCATCCCCGTATCTTCGAGCATTCAACTTTTCTGAAGAATTTTCATGATACTTTCGGCTTTCGTGTTGTGACAGGCCGTCAAGCAGAGTTCGCAACGTGTCTGCTCGAGAGCTAGAGGGTAGCCGAAGTGAGTGAGTGAGTTAATATTTAATGTCACATCGGCAATATCTCAGCCATATTGTGACGAGAACATTTAATAAAGAAAAGGACTATATGTATATTATAAAATCTGTTGGCAGTAAAACAAACTAGAATATCACAATTTGAATTAAAACTAGCATGGAAAGTTAAGACTAATATCACTATTCGGACAATACAACATAAAATCAGGCTACAGATTGCCAACTCCTGAGGGTAGATCACCATACTAGGGACCATGGGGACTTACGGTACCTTTGCTACCTGCATGGACCCTAGTTGGATTTACATCGTCCCCTCAGCCGCTAGCAATTTAGTCCCATCTAGCCAAAAATTAAAAATACACATATGCTACGATTAAAACAGTGGAAGTCTAAACGTACATGAAATGTTTTGGGATTTACGTACCCTCTCAGGAGGACAATAATTTTATGGTACTTCAACAGCCACTAAGAATTCAAGTTACTAATCTCAACTACCATGAATTCAAATGCAGCTATCTAGTGAACATAATAATCAAAATTCAAAGATGAAATCAATTTCTTTTAAAAAACCAATAACTATATGAGAAGCAACAGTGGTAAAAGATCATTGATGGTTCTGACATTGAAATATCTATCCCGTGTGATGGAGAATTCAATACAGTCAAGCAGGATATGCTTGACCGTGACTCTCTCATCACAAGGGATACAAAATGGAAGATCCTCACCTTTTAACAAGTAGTTATGGGTAAATCTTGTATGGCCAATACGACATCGTCAGAGTATGACCTCTTCAAATCTGGACTGACAACCCAAGTGGGTATAACCAATGCAAGGTTTTATCTCATGTAATTTATTTATACCCAATTGGGTGTCCCACTTCTTCTGCATCAGATCACGGATATAAGATCTAATGGTGGCTTTGTAATCACTGTAAGGAATAAGAAGTGGTGTCACAGATTTGTTGAGTGCTGCTTTAGCAGCGAGGTCAGCCAATGCGTTCCCAAAGATTCCTACATGGCTGGGTAACCAACAGAAGACGATGTCGCACTGGCCAGTAGCAAGATTATTATACAATTCAATAATTTCAATTAAAAGTGGATGTTTACAAGAAATATCTTTAATCGCCTGAAGGCAAGAAAGAGAGTCTGAATAGACTATATATTTACGTTTAGGGTGTCTTTGAATATATTTGAGAGCTGTTAATATGGCGTTGGCTTCAGCTGTAAAAATAGAACTACTATCTGGTAATCTAGAAGATTTAGTTATGGATCCAATGACAAAAGTGTATACAATTAGTTTTTGATTTAGAAAATTTAAAGCCGTTCTCAAGACACCATTTATTTATTTTGTTTAAACACAAATGCAATTGTCTTTCAATAGTATGCATATTTTTACCTCGACAAGAAATATTAAAATCATCCACAAAAAGTGATCCATCAATCGAATCATTTAAAACCTTGGATAAACTGTTTATCTTGATACTAAAAAGTGTTACAGACAACATACTGCCTTGTGGGACACCCTGATCCTGATTATAATGATCAGACAGGGTTGAGCCCACTCGGACTTGAAATTGCCTGTCTTTTAAAAACTGTGATATGAAAAGAGGTAAACGACCCCTTAAACCGAAGTCATGTAAATCCTTCAAAATGCCATGCTTCCAGGTGGTATCGTAGGTCTTCTCGAGATCAAAGAAAATCGATACTACATGTTGTTTATTTACTAGAACATTTTTAACAAAGGATTCTAGGCGTACCACATGATCAATGGTACTACGATTTTTCCGGAAACGACATTGAATATTTGTGATAAGATTATATTGGATTCAAGATGCCAAACTAATCTATTATTCACCATTCGTTCCATGGTTTTACAGACACAGCTAGTGAGAGATATTGGTCTGTAATTCGACTGATCTGTATGATCAGACACAATTCGGGCAAATGCTTCATGGATATCATCAGCCCCTGTTGCTGTATCATGCGCTTGCTCAAGGGCGGTATGTAGCTCATGTATTGAGAATAATTCATTATAATCCTCACCGTTGTCTGAGTTAAAATTTAATCTTTTCTTCTCCTGTTGTTTCTGAAACTTTTGAAACTTAGGGACATACTTGGAAGAGGATGAATGCTTGGCGAGAGTTTCACCAAGTTTATTTGCAATGTCAGTTTTGTTAGTTAATAAATTATCACCATCCTTTAGGTGATGAACAGTAGATTTCGAACCTTTGCCCTTTCTTCTTTGGATCATCTTCCACACCTTTGTCATTGGCGTGCGTGAATTTATTTTACTAACGTAATTTCTCCACGACTGACGCTTATGTTGTTTGAATGCCCGTCTAGCTTTAGCATTTAAATTTTTTTACTTTATCTAGATTATGTACAGTGGGGTGTCGGCGAAAATACTTTTCAGCTTTCCTTCTACACTTTCGTGCCTGTTTACATTCATTATTGAACCACGGTTTACGAATTGGTCAGCAATTTCATTTAACTGAGCAGAAAACAACTCTATCGGGTCTGATATATTGATAAAATTTTCTGGTATTAATTTTTCCATACACAATGCTTCATATAAAGACCAGTTGGCCTTATTAAAATTCCACCGTGATAAAGGTGGGTCATCGTCAGGTTTGATAGCTTTTAGGACAGTTCGGGGTCACTTCCGCAAAGGTCATTATAAACAGACCAGTCAAATTCGTTGTACACGTTTGAATCAGCGAGGGACAGATCAAGTACAGAATACGATCCTGTACCAGGATGTAAATAGGTGTTTGATTCGTCATTAAAAACACATAAGCTATTTTCAGATATAAAATCCTCAATAACCTTGCCTTTATTGCTTGTACTTGTACTTCCCCACAGAGGGTTCTGCGCATTCAAATCGCCCATGATAATACAGGGCTTTGGCAACTGATTATATAGATTCTGAAGATCAGTTTGTCGAAGAGCAAACGAGGGTGGAATGTACAAGGAGCATAGAGTGACCGCAATGTGCAAGCTGAGGCGAAAAGCTACGGCTTGTATTCAGGTGAGCAGCGCTACGAATGATATTCTGTCTAACTAATATAGTTTAACCTCCAGTCGCTTTATCCCCAGAAGGAGAAAATGAATGATAAGAACAATACTGCCTTAAATCAAATGCATCAGTATGTTTGAGATACGTCTCTTGGAGACATAGTGCTGACGGTTTAAAGTCTTGAACCAAGAGCTGTACTTCATTTAAGTTATTTTTAAGTCTTCTGCAATTCCATTGTAACAGATTAGGTGAATAGCCCATTGTGGTTTAAATATCTAAGGAGCAGTAACAGGAGATTCTGCTCTCCCTTTCTTTTTCGGTGAGTGACCACTTGGATGGCCACCAGCGCTCGCACGGGTGGATACTTCAGTGTCCATATCTTCAAGCAATCCGTATTTATTGTGAAGTAGCATAGTGTCTTTTAGTACCTTCGGCAATCTATCTGACTGACTCTGCTTTTTCTTAATATCTACTTTGGCACACTTTGACATTTTGATTTGATGAGATTCTGTTTGTGTAGATGATGTTGTTCCTGTTGGTTTTAACGATGGCTGTTTTGAATCTCGGGCTGCTTTTTGAATCAGTACTGTTTCGGAAAGGGATGTTGGATGGTCCGATGTGACCCAAATTAAATCAGTTTGACAAGGAACAGACGTGGTCACCGTTTTGGCTGCTGAAACATAAGATCTCGGTTCAGCATGTTCAGGTATAAGTAGTCGTGCTTGTTGTCTGGCATCAGAATAACTGATTCGTTTCTCATATTTCAGTTTCTGCACACTGGCTTCATATTTCCACATGGGACAGTCTTTTGATGATGCCAGGTGATCGCCTTTGCAATGTAAGCACTTAATGGTGTTAGTGCACATCTTCCCATCATGATAAGATTCTCCACATCTGAAACAAGTCAGTTTATTCGTACAAGAATTTTGCCCATGACCAAACTTCTGGCAATTGAAACAACGTGTAGGGCGTGGAATAAAAAGATCCACAGGCATAGACAAACATCCAACCTTAATAGAACTTGGCAGCACTGACGTGCCAAAAGTCAAAAGGTATGTATTTGACGGGAAAACACGGTCATCTTTACGATAAGTAAACCACTTGGCATCAATGACACCTTGACTTCTAAGCTCTGATACGATTCCTTCAATAGATTCATCAGCAAGGCTTCGGTCTCTATCACGGATAAGACCTTTAGAGAAATTAAGGGTTTTATGTGCAGAAAAGGTAATTGGAATGTCTGCTAATTTGGTTGAAGTCAAAGAATTAATAGCTTGTGATTTTCTGGCACATTCAACCAAAAGACCTCCAGAGCGTAATTTTGTAACATCTTTCAAGACACCAGTTTTACCTTGTAGACCCTTTTCCAAAAGGAATGGTGAGTAGGAAGAAAGGGCACGCTCACCCTTTGTTTCCAGCACAAGAAAGCGTGGCCAAGTATCCCTTTCAGAATACAATAATTTGGTAACGATTTCATCTTCATCAGAATCAAGTTCAGAATCGGATTATGGAAGTTGACGTTTTTGTGTTTTTTTTATTGTGTTTACCCATGTTGAAATGTATATTGGTTAAGCAAACCTGTTCCCTGCCCGCCATGGAGCGCCTACAAGGGCGATGTCATACGTAAGCGGACTTCCAGCAAACTGACACCAAAGGGTTACAGGAATGGTATACTCCAGTTAATCCAGAGGAATAACCAGATTGGCCCATGAGCCACCGCCTTCTGGCACAGGACTCTAGGCAATATAATATCAGGAATAATTGTAATTTCAAAAAGCCAAGACCAAAAAATATATTAAATTTGTGTAATAATAAATCACTATGCACAGTGCCTGGCATGACCAGCCGATTGGTAGAACCGGGCCCATTCTACCAACCGTCTAGGCGAAGTCAGGACCAAAGTGGTGTGTTGGGCAAGAGGAACGCGGTTCCAGGAACCTATTGCTCTCAACCACCAGCATCCCCTCCTCCACCGACACAGGGCTGCAACCCACGGCAAACGGGTTGGTGGACCAAATATCCCTCCGGGTCCACAACGGGGGTGTTGGCGAGCTCTTGGCGTTACCCAGCACCCACCACGAGGAGGTGGCTCGCCATGGGTGCCTTTGGACAAGGACATCAGCATCTACTTTATTACCTGCCAAAGTCTAGGTCAGGCCTCAAGAACAGAATTAAAGTTCACAAACGATGTTTTCTTTACAAACGGACATGGTATCTTGTAATATGGACCCAACTACATCACAGAAACAATCATCAAAGTCAGATCAACGAGCCAAATCAGACAATGTCAAACAAACTGCACAAAACAAACACAACCCGTCCACTGAAACTATCAAAAAGTGTCACAGTCGCAGTGAGTGAGTGAGTGAGTTAGTATTTAACGTCACATTGGCAATATCTCAGCCATATCGTGACGAGAACGTTTAATACTGAAGTGAAATATATGGATACAATAAAAACCTGTCAACGAGGGACAGTAAAACAACTGAAATATCACAAGTATGATTAAAACTAGTGTAGAAAGTTAAAAATAATATCACTATTCGGATAATACAACATAAAATCAGGCTATAGATTGCCACAACCGAAGGTAGATCACCATACTAGGGACCATGGGGACTTACAGTACCTTTGCTACCTGCATGGACCCTAGTTGGATTTACATCATCCCCTCAGCTGTTAGCAATTTAGTCACATCTAGCCAAAAATTAAAAATACACATATACTACGATTAAAAACAGTGGAAGTCTAAATGTACAGGAAATGTACGTACCCTCTCAGGAGGACAATAATTTTACGGTACTTCAACCCCCTTTGAGGGTACAGCCACTAACAATTCATGTTACTAATCTAAACTATCATGAATTCAAATGCAGCTATCTACAGAACATAATAATCAAAATTCAAAGATGATATCAACTTCTTTTAAAAATCCAAGAATTAAATGAGAACTTACGGTGTTAAAAAGATCCTTAATTGTTTTTACATTGAAATATTTATCCCTTGTGATGGAGAATTCAACAGTCCTGCAGGATATGCTTGACCGTGGTTCTCTCATCACAAAGGATACAAAACGGAGGATCCTCACCTTTGAATAGGTATGAATGAGTATATCTAGTATGACCAATACGACATCGCCGCATGATTACCTCTGCAAATCTGGACTGACAACCCGAGTGGGTATAACCAATATAATGTTTTATTTCATGTAATTTATTTATACCCGCTTGGGTGTCCCACTTCTTCTGCATCAGATCACGGATGTAAGTTCTAATGCTAGCTTTATAATCACTGTATGGAATAAGAAGTGGTGTCACAGATTTGTTGAGTGCTGCCTTAGCAGCAAGGTCAGCCAATGTGTTACCAGAGATCCCTACATGGCTGGGTAACCAACAAAAGACGATGTCGTATTGGCCAGTTGCAAGATCATTATACAATTCAATAATTTCTATTAAAAGTGGATGTTTGCAAGAAATATTTTTGATAGCCTGAAGGCAAGAAAGAGAATCGGAATAGACTATATATTGTTTACGTTTAGGGTGTCTTTGAATATATTTGAGAGCTGTTAATATGGCGTTAGCTTCTGCTGTGAAAATAGAACTATTATCTGGTAATATAGAAGATATTGTTCTGGATCCAATGACAGTAGCACAAGCAACTGCGCCACCGTCCTTGGATCCATCTGTAAATAAGGGTTTGTAATTGTTATATTTATGTTTTAATTGATTATATTCTTGTTTATATCGTAATGCATTTGTTTCTGATTTTTTAAATGATGTTAATGTTAGGTCAACTTGTGGCCTAACCAATTGCCAAGGAGGAGAAGAAAGAAGACGGGAAGGCGATATACGTTCCAGCTCAATACCGGCAGAAGAAATAAATGGTTGAATTCTGTGACCAAGAGGTGGAACAGGAGAAGCCTTTTTGTGACACCAATCCTGATAAAGCGGATTGAACACACAGTTATTCGCAGGATTAGATTCATCAGAATATAATTTAGTAATGTATTGTAAAGACAGTTTTATAGGACGTTGTGTAAGAGATGGTTCATCGGCCTCAACGTATAGACTTTCAATGGGTGAAGTTCTGAAAGACCCCAGACAAAGTCTTAAGCCTTGATGGTGGACAGAATCAAGAAGTTTAAGGTTGTTTTTGCAGGCTCCACCATATACGATGGAGCCATAGTCGAGTTCTGAACGGACCAGTGATCGATATAGGTGTAAGAGGGTAGTTTGATCCCCTCCCCACTTGGAGTTGGAAACAACTTTCAACAAATCTAGTGCCTTCAGGCATTTAGCTTTGAGGGATTTAATGTGCGGTAAGAAGTTTAAATGAGAATCGAAAATTAAACCCAAGAACTTGGCCTCCTTTACAACTTTGATGGGAGAGCCATTTAAAGATAATTCAGGGTCCTTATGCGGCTTATATTTTCTACAAAAATGTATACAATTAGTTTTGGATTTAGAAAATTTAAAGCCGTTTTCAAGACACCATTTCTTTATTTTATTTAGGCACAACTGTAGTTGTCGTTCAATAGTATGCATATTTTTACCTCGACAAGAAATATTAAAATCATCCACAAAAAGTAATCCATCAATGGAATCGTTTAAAACCTTCGACAAACTGTTGATTTTAATACTAAATAATGTAACAGACAAAATGCTGCCTTGTGGAAAACCCTGATCCTGATTATAATGATCAGACAGGGTTGAACCTACTCGTACTTGAAACTGCCTGTCTTTTAAAAACTCTGATATAAAAAGAGGCAGACGGCCTCTCAACCCAAAGTCATGTAAATCCTTCAAAATACCATGCTTCCAGGTCGTATCATAAGCTTTTTCGAGATCAAAGAAAATCGATACTGCATGTTGTTTAGTGACCATAGCATTTTTCACGAAGGATTCTAAACGTACCAAATGATCAATGGTACTACGATTTTTTCTGAAACCACATTGAATATTTGTGATCAGGTTATTGGTTTCAAGATACCAAGTTAGTCTATTATTAACCATACGTTCCATGGTTTTACAGACACAGCTAGTGAGAGACATCGGTCTGTAATTTGATGGATCGGTATGGTCCCTGCCAGGTTTGGGTATTGGGACTACAATGGCATTACGCCATGAAGGAGGAAATTTTCCAGACGTCCATATTTTATCAAATATGTCTAAAAGTGTGACCAGGCATGGCTCAGGTAAGTGTTTCAGTAACTGGTAATGTATATTATCATCACCCGTTGCAGTGTCATGAGCTTGCTCAAGAGCAGTATGTAGCTCATGTAATGAAAACACTTCATTATAATCTTCACCGTTATTTGATTCAAAATTAAGTTTTGTCTTTTCCTGTTGTTTCTGATATCTCTGAAACTCAGGAACATAATTTGCTGATGAAGAATTTTTGGCAAGAGTTTCGCCAATTGTATTTGCAATTTTACATTTATCCGTAATTAAATTCTCACCATCTTTGAGATGGTGAAGAGCCGATTTTGTGCATTTGCCTTTTATTCTCTGAATCATGTTCCATACTTTGGACATAGGCGTTCGTGAATTAATTTTGGAAATATACTTCCTCCAGGATTGCCGTTTGTTTTGCTTAAAGGTACGACGTGCCTTCGCATTTAGTATTTTAAATTTATTTAAGTTATGGACAGTTGGGTGTTGACGAAAATATTTCTCTGCTTTTCTCCTTGCTTTCCTAGCATTTTTGCAGTCTGCATTAAACCATGGCTTCCGTACATGTGGAGCTGTTGAGGACCTTGGTATACACTCATCAGCAATCTTATTTAAGGCATCAGAAAACACCTGAATAGGATCAGCAATATCCAAGAAACATTCAGGTCTTAGTCTAGATGTGCATAAGGTTTGAAATAAGGACCAATCTGCTTTGGAAAAATTCCATCGTGTGTGAGATGCAGAATCAGTTGGAGAAGTTCCTGATAGTATCGTAGGAAAGTGATCACTTCCACAAAGGTCATTGTGGACTGACCATTCAAATCCATTAAGTACAGTAGAGTCCGCAAGAGACAAATCCAGAGAAGAGTAGGTGCCGGTTGCAGGATGCAGGTAAGTACTCGAACCATCGTTGTATATACACAAATCGCTATTGGAGATAAAATCTTCCAGTGTTTTACCTTTAGTGTTGGCATTTGTACCCCCCCAGAGTGGATTATGGCCATTAAGACCACCCATTATAATGCAGGGTTTCGGAAGTTGATCATAAAGAGCTTCAAGATCAGACAAATGAAGTGTGGAAGAAGGCGGAATATACAGTGAGCATATTGTAAAAGCAATATGAAGAGTTAGTCTCACTGCAACGGCTTGAAGGTTAGTTTGTGAGTGAGTGAGTGAGTGAGTGAGTTAGTATTTAACGTCACATCGGCAGTATTGCAGCCATATCGTGATGAGAACGATTAATTATAAAAATACAAATGAATTACTAGCACGAACATTGTAAAACCCTGTCAACGAAGGACAGTAAAACTGACTAGAATATCACAGAATAGAATATAAAACTAGTGAATAGACCTAAAACAATGTATCTATAGAGGACAGTACAATATAAAAATGAGCTATAGGTTGCCAACAACTGAAGGTAGATCACCATACTAAGGACCATGGGAACTTACAGTACATTTGCTTCCTGCATGGACCCTAGCTGGATTTACATCATCCCTTTAGCTGTTAGCAATTTAGACAAATCTAGCCATAAAGTAAAACCACACTTATTCTACGATTAAAAAGCTGGAAAACTGAAATTTACGTCAACTGTTTTTGGACTTACGTACCCTCTCAGGAGGACAATTATTTTACGGTACTTCAACCCCCTTTGAGGGTACAGCCACTAAAGATTTGAGTTACTATTTTAATCTTCCAATTTTAAAATATTTATCTATTTACAGTTCGGTTAACAAATTTAATTCCTTTAAAAAAGCAATAATTAAATGAGGACTAACACTGGTGAAAAGATCCTTCATAGTATCTGAATTAAAATAATGATCCCTTGTGATGGAATACTCAACACAGTCAAGCAAGATATGCTTGACTGTGATTCTTTCATCACAAGGGATGCAGAACGGAGGATCCTCACCTTTCAAAAGGTATTCATGTGTATATCTGGTGTGGCCAATACGACATCTCCGCATGATGACCTCTTCGAATCTGGACTGACAACCCAAGTAGGTGTAACCAAAATAGGGTTTTATTGCATGTAATTTATTTATGCCCACTTGGGTGTCCCACTTCTTCTGCATCAGATCACGGATGTAAGTTCTAATGCTGGCTTTATAATCAGAGTATGGAATAAGAAGTGGTGTCACAGATTTGTTGAGTGCCGCCTTGGCAGCAAGATCGGCCATTGCGTTACCGGAAATACCTACGTGGCTGGGTAACCAACAGAAGACGATGTCGTATTGGCCAGTGGCAAGATTATTATACAATTCAATAATTTCTATTAAAAGTGGATGTTTACAAGAGATATTTTTAATAGCCTGAAGGCAAGAAAGAGAGTCAGAATAGATTATATATCGTTTACGTTTCGGGTGTCTTTGAATATATGCTTGACTGTGATTCTTTCATCACAAGGGATGCAGAACGGAGGATCCTCACCTTTCAAAAGGTATTCATGTGTATATCTGGTGTGGCCAATACGACATCTCCGCATGATGACCTCTTCAAATCTGGACTGACAACCCAAGTAGGTGTAACCAATAAAGGGTTTTATTGCATGTAATTTATTTATGCCCACTTGGGTGTCCCACTTCTTCTGCATCAGATCACGGATGCAAGTTCTAATGCTGGCTTTATAATCAGAGTATGGAATAAGAAGTGGTGTCACAGATTTGTTGAGTGCCGCCTTGGCAGCAAGATCGGCCATTGCGTTACCGGAAATACCTACGTGGCTGGGTAACCAACAAAAGACGATGTCGTATTGGCCAGTGGCAAGATTATTATACAATTCAATAATTTCTATTAAAAGTGGATGTTTACAAGAGATATTTTTAATAGCCTGAAGGCAAGAAAGAGAGTCAGAATAGATTATATATTGTTTACGTTTCGGGTGTCTTTGAATATATTTAAGAGCTGTTAACATGGCGTTAGCTTCTGCTGTAAAAATAGAACTATTATCTGGTAATCGAGAAGATATTGTTCTGGATCCAATGACAGTAGCACAAGCAACTGCGCCACCGTCCTTGGACTCATCTGTAAATAAAGATTGGTATGTATTATAGTTACTTTTTAATTGATTATATTCTTGTTTATACTGTAATTCATTCGTTTCTTATTTTTTAAAAGTCGTTAATGTTAGGTCAACTTGTGGTCTAACCAACTGCCAAGGAGGAGAAAAAAGAAGACGGGAAGGAGCTATGTTTTCCAGCTCAATGCTGGCAGCAGAAATAAGTGGTTTTATTCTTAAACCAAGAGGTGGAACAAGAGAAGATTTCTTTTTGTATAAATCCTCATACAGGGAATTGAAAACACAGTTATATGCAGGGTTGGACTCATTTGAATATAGTTTTGTTACATACTGTAAAGCTAATTTTATACGTCGCTGCTCAAGAGATGGTTCGTCAGCCTCGACTGTCAACAGGTGAAGTTCTAAAGGAGCCAAGACAAAGTCTTAGACCTTGATGATGGACTGAATTTAATAGTGTTAAGTTGCTTTCGCAGGCTCCACCATAGACAATGGAGCCATAATCGAGTTTCGAACGCACGAGAGATCGATATAGATGGAGAAGGGTAGCTTGATCCCCTCCCCATTTTGAATTTGAAACCACTTTCAATAAGTCAAGTGCTTTCAGGCATTTAGTTTTAAGTGATTTAATATTTGGTAGAAACTTTAAGTGTGAGTCAAAAATGAGACCCAAGAACTTAGCTTCCTTCACAACTTTGATGGGAGTGCCATCTAGAGAGAGTTCAGGGTCCTTATGTGGCTTATATTTTCTGCAAAAATGTATACAATTAGTTTTGGATTTAGAAAATTTAAAGCCGTTTTCAAGACACCATTTATTTATTTTGTTTAAACACAGCTGCAGTTGCCGTTCAATAGTATGCATGTTTTTACCACGACAAGAAATATTAAAATCATCCACAAATAACGATCCATCAATTGAATCGTTTAAAACTTTTGATAAACTATTTATCTTTATGCTAAAAAGTGTAACAGACAAAATACTGCCTTGTGGAACACCCTGATCCTGATTGTAATGATCAGACAGGGTAGAACCCACACGCACCTAGAATTGTCTGTTATTTAAAAACTTGGCTATAAATTCAGGCAAACGACCTCGCACCCCGAAGCCATGTAAATCTCGTAAAATGCCATATTTCCAAGTTGTGTCATATGCTTTTTCAAGATCAAAAAAGATAGACACAGCGTGCTCTTTGTTAATTAATGCGTTTTTTACAAATGATTCCAAACGAACTACGTGATCGACTGTACTTCTTTTGTCAATGAAATCGGACGATAATTGGACGGATCCGTATGATCACGTCCAGGTTTAGGTATGGGTACCACTATTGCATCACGCCATGAAGAAGGAAATTTCCCGGAAGTCCAAATATCATCAAATATATACAAGAGCGTCTCTAAACAGGATTCTGGTAAGTGCTTCAGAAGTTGATAATGTATGTTATCAGCTCCTGTAGCAGTGTCGTGAGCTTGATCAAGAGCAGTATGGAGTTCATGAATAGAAAATGTTTCATTATAATCTTCACCATTATCAGAAATGAAATTAATACTTTTCTTTTCTTCTTGTTTTTGATATTGCTGGAATTTTGGTAAATAGTTGGAAGAGGAAGAGTGTTTAGCAAGGGTTTCACCCAGTTTATTTGCAATATCAGATTTATCCGTAAGTAACTGATCTCCGTGTTTAAGATGATGGACAGTAGATTTAGTACCTTTACCTTTAATTTTCTGCACCATGTTCCATACTTTGGACATGGGTGTCCGAGAATTTATTTTGGATACATAATTTTGCCAAGATTGGCGTTTGTTCTGTTTAAAAGTACGCTGTGCTTTAGCATTTAACATTTTAAATTTATTTAAATTATGCACCATAGGATGGCGACGGAAATAATGTTCTGCTTTTTTCCTTGCCTTCCTAGCTTGTTTGCACTCATCGTTGAACCATGGGTTTCTTATGTGTGGAACTACAGAGGACATTGGTATACACTCATCAGCTATGAAATTCAGTTCATCAGAGAAGCATTTAATAGCATCGGGAACGTCAATAAAAAGCCCAGGTTGAAGTTTTTCAGCACACAGTGTTTCATATAAAGCCCAGATAGCCTTTTAAAAATTTCGCCTTGATGATGGAGGAACATCAGATGGAGTTACAGCTTTTAATATAGTAGGAAAATGGTCACTTCCACAGAAGTCATCGTGGACTGACCATTCGAATTCATTTAGTAGTTGTGAATTTGTGAGTGACAAGTCGAGATCAGAATAGGTCCCTGTCCCAGGATGTAAATATGTGCTGGAACCATCATTATAAATACATAAATCATTGTCAGAACAAAAATCCTCCAATAACTTACCTTTAGTGTTTGTAGCTACACTACACCAGAGTGGGTTGTGCCCATTTAAATCTCCCATTATAATACAGGGCTTCGGGAGCTGGTCATATAGAGCTTGGAGATCAGTTTTGGCAAACGTCGAAGACGGCGAAATATAAAGAGAGCATAGCGTAAACGCTACATGTAAAGTAAGTCTCACAGGAACAGCCTGCATATTAGTATTAAGTGAAACATGGCTTTGAATAACGTTTTGTCTGACTAGAACGGATGATCCGCCAGTGGCCCTATCACCCGGAGGGGAAAAACAATGATATGCATTAAATTGACGAAGGTCAAATGTATCTGTTTGTTTTAAATATGTCTCTTGGAGACATATCGCTGAAGGTGTAAAATCTTGGACTAATAGCTGTAATTCATGTAAATTAGTCCTCAATCCTCTGTAGTTCCACTGTATAATATTATTAGAATAAACTATCTTTTGGGGGAATTTATTGGGGATCTACCCCGCACTCTTTTGGAGGGCGAAAAGCTATGTGCCCTAGAATGGACGTTTTCAGAAATGTCCATGTCTTCAAGAGACCCGTATTTATTAAACAGTTGAATTTTGTTCTGTGACCCTTTAGGAGCTCTGCAACTTTGTTGTTTTGAAGCATCAGGCTTTGGCTTCGGTTTACTTTTCACAGTTTGTTGACTATCAGCTGTCGATTGAGACTTTGAGTGTGACTGAGATGATGATTTGTAATCAGAAGAAGACTTTGAGGTACTAGGAAGTGATTCCTCAGTCTGAGATGATATGGCAGGGTACAAAAGCTGTGGAGAATCACAATTTACCCAAGTCAAGGTAGTTTGGCAGCCTGTGGATGATTTTGTTATTTTAGAGGTAGACTCCAATGAAGTTTTTGCTACTGTAGCATAACTTTCTGGAAGATCAGACCTCTTTACCATTTTTTTTGCCTCAGAAAAGGAGATATTTTGAGTAAACTTTATTCTGTTTATCTCCATTTGCTCTTTCCAAACAGGACACTGTTTTGAAAATGAGGAGTGGTCGCCTGAGCAGTTGGTGCATTTTTTGACGTTACTGTCACAATCTTCTGTTGTGTGTGTCTTTTCACTGCAGTGAGCACACACAACAGACAATGTGCAAGTATTGACACTGTGGCCGAACTTTTGGCATTTGAAACACCGAAGGGGATTCGGAATGTACTTTTCCACACTGATATTACAGTATCCAGCTTTAAGTGATGTTGGAGCAGTAGGTGATGAGAATGAAAAAAGATAGGTATTGGTTTGAATAACTGTGTTGTTGTTACGGGTTGTGAAACGTTTGACATATAATACACCCTGGTCTTTCATTTCGGAAGCGATATCAAGTTCAGACATGTCTGCCAGCAAGTGATCTCGATCACGTACGATTCCCTTGCTCGTGTTCAGTGTTTTGTGGGCCGTGACAGTAACCGGAGTGCCAACGAAAGTGTCAGTGTTCAAAAGGTTCGTTGACTGTTGCCTTTTGGCGCACTCGATCAACAGTGCACCAGAACGTAATTTTCTAATGTTCTTTACATCACCGGCAATGCCTTGAATACCTTTAGACACCGCAAAAGGGTTTAACTTGAAAGGTGCATTATCTTTGGTCTCAATGACAATAAAACGTGGCCAGTAGTCAATTTGTTTAGACGTTCTGAGGTCATCAACAGGGTCATTTTCAAGAGGACGTTTACTCTTTTTAGTGGGGGTTTCGTAAGCCATGGTAAGTTATTTAGGTTTCATCATCCGAGCTCCCCACCCACCACGGAGTATCACAAGGACAATGCTAAAGCAAGCGGGCCTCCAGCCTGCAGCACCAAGGATACTCGGATGATATACTCCAGCAGAAGAATTATGAATAATTGACCCACCAGATTGGCCCATGAGCCATCGCCTTCTGGGCATACGACTCTAGGCAAAGTTTTGAACGTCATAATTCAAATCAAACATGTTTATAAAAATAAAACCAAGACCAAAATTACATCAATTTCAAATTATACTTGTGCAATGATAAATATACATAGATTCCATGCACAGGGCTTGGCATGACCAGCCGATTGGTCGAACCGGGTCCATTCGACCACCCGTCTAGTCGCAGTCAGGGCCAAAGTGGTGTATTTAGCAACAGGAACACGGTTGCAAGCTCCTATTGCCCTCAACCACCAGGATCCCTTCCTCCGCCGACACGGGCCGCAACCCACGGCAAACGGGTTGGTGGACCAAATATCCCCCCGGGTCCACTACGGGGGTGTTGGCGAGCTCTTAGCGTGACCCAGCACCCACCACGAGGAGGTGGCTCGCCACGGGTGCCAGGTTAGTTTGTAGTGTTACTGGGCTGTGAATAACATTCTGCTTAACAAGGATCGATGATCCACCAGTGGCTCGATCACCCGGAGGTTAGAACGAATGATATGCATCAAACTGACGTAAAGTAAAAGTATCTGTCTGTTTGAGGTACGTCTCCTGTAGACAGACAGCTGATGGTGCAAAGTCTTGGACTAATAGCTGTAATTCATTAAAATTAGTCCTTAATCCTCTACAATTCCACTGTACTATATTGTTGGAAGACATTATCTTTTAGGTGGGTTGATTGGGGATCTACCCCGAACTTTTTTTGAGGGCGACAAACTGTGGACCCTAGAATGGACGTTTTCGGAGACGGCCATGTCCTCGAGAGATCCATATTTGTTATATAGCTGAATTCTATTTTCCGAGCCTTTTGGGGCTCTGCCACTTTGCTTTTTGGGAGCATCGTGCTTCAGTTTAGTTTTGCTTTTCACAGCTTGCTGACTATCAGATGATGACTGAGACTGTGAACTTGATTGAGAAGACGACGTATGATTAGATGACGCTTGTGAAACTTCCTCTGACGTACTAGGTATTGTCTCCGCAGTTTGAGATGATGTAGCAGGATATAGATTCTGTAGAGAGTTGCCTTTTATCCCAGTCAAGTTTGTTTGGCAGCTTGTAGTTGATTTAGATACTTTAGGGCTTAACTCGATTGGTGTTTTGGTTACTGAAGCATAACTGTCTGTCAGCTCAGATCTCTGTACAAGTTTCTTGGCATCAGAAAAACTAATGTTCTGGGTAAATTTGATCTTGTTGATCTGCATTTGTTCTTTCAAAATTGGACATTCTTTAGAGAAAGAGGAATGATCACCTGAACAGTTGATGCATTTCTTAAAAGTACTTGTACAATCATCAGTTGTGTGTGTCTTTTCACCACAGTGAGCACACACAACAGACACTGTACACGTATTCACACCATGGCCATACTTCTGACATTTGAAGCATCTCAGCGGATTGGGAATGTAGGTGTCAACAGTGATATTACAGTAACCTGCCTTCAAGAACTTGGGAGCAGTTGGTGACGTAAAGGAAAACAGGTAGGTATTTGTTGGAACAGTTTCATTGTTTTTACGTGTTGAAAAGCGTTTTACATAGAGTACACCTTGGTCTTTCATTTCAGTCGCGATGTCAAGTTCTGTCATGTCAGAAAATAACCGATCATGATGATACCTTTGCTCGTGTTTAACGTCTTGTGAGCAGAAACAGTAACTGGAATGCCAACAAACGATTCTGTACTCAACAAATTGACTGATTGCTGCCGTTTCCCGCACTCAATCTGCAGTGCACCTGAACGTAACCGTTTAATGTTCTTAACTTCCCCGGCAATACCTTGAATACCTTTGGCAACCCGTTTGCAGTTGCCAGAGGTGTTTTGTCAACAGTTTCAATCACAAGAAAGCGTGGCCAAAAGTCAATTGCTCTGGACGGTCGAAGGTCATCATCATCAACATCATTTTCAAGAGGACGTTTGGTTTTTTTGGTGGGGATTTCATAAGCCATGTTTAGGATTTAGATTTCATCATCCGAGCTCCCCACCCACCACGGAGTATCACAAGGACAATGCTAAAAACAAGCGGATCTCCAGCTTGCAGCACCAAGGATACCCGGATGATATACTCAAGCAGAATAATATAAAAGTAATTATTCCACCTGATTGGCCAATGAGCCACCGCCTTCTGGGCTTACGACTCTAGGCAAAAACATACATAACATGATAGATTTGAAATAACAGTCTCAAGATAGGACTAAGCATGAAACATAAAATTAACAATTTCATAAATTGTGAGCATACACAGTTGCAGCTCAGGGCTTGGCGTGACCAGCCGATTGATAGAACTGGGCAAGTTCTACCACCCGTCTAGGTGAAGTAAGGGCCAAAGTGGTGTGTTGGGCAAATAGAAAGCAGATAAAAGCCCAAATGCCCTCAACCACCAGGTTCCCGTCCTCCACCGACACGGGACGCACCCACGGCAAACAGGTTGCCCAATTTAGTCGCCTCTTACGACCAGCAATAGGGTGCTGTGGACACATTCTGTCCCGGGTCCACATGGGAGAAGAGCACTTAGCGTTACCCAGCACCCACCACGAGGAGGTGGCTCTTCATGGGTGCCGTCACAGTCGCAGAGCTCCGAAGGGAGCGGATAATCCTGTTAAACTCTTTAACAAGTTTGGATCCCTTGAGGACATGGACGTGTCCGACCATAGCCATGGAAGGAAACATAGCTTGTCTCCCTCAAGGAAGTTGTGGGGTAGATCACCCGTCCATCCTCCGAAGAAATGATATCCTCGCCTATCATACAATGGAACTGTAGAGGACTTAAAACCAATTTGACTGATTTACAATTATTAGTCAAAGATTTTAAACCGTCAGCGTTGTGCTTACAGGAAACCCATCTGAAACAGACAGATAATTTTGATCTCCGTCAATTTAATACATACCACTGTTTTTCTCCTCGAGGGGATAAGGCTTCTGGTGGAGCATCTATCCTGGTGAGAAACAATGTTATTCATAGCACAGTACCCCTAAAACAAATCTCCAAGTCATTGCAGTACGACTTACACTACAGGTTGCTTTCACTCTATGCTCTTTGTACATACCGCCAACATCACCTTGTCAAGTGTCTGATCTTCAAGCTCTTTATGACCAATTACCTAAACCTTGTTTAATCATGGGGGATTTAAATGGCCACAACCCACTCTGGGGTAGTACTAATACTAACACCAAAGGTAAATTGCTGGAGGATTTCATCTCGAATAACGATTTATGCATTTATAATGATGGTTCACATACATATTTACATCTTGGCACAGGAACATATTCAGCTCTTGACTTGTCTATTACTGACTCTAACCTACTGAATGAATTTGAACGGTCTGTCCACGACGACCTCTGTGGAAGTGACCACTTCCCAACAATCTTAAATCCTGTAAATCCATCTGATGTTCCTCCTTCGTCAGGATGGAATTTTAAAAAGGCTAACTGGTCTTTATATGAAGCTATTTGTACTGCTAAACTCAAAGCTGAACTTTTTCATGATATTCCAGATGCCATAAAATGCTTTTCAGATGAACTAAAGAGCATAGCTGACGAATGTATTCCTAAGTCCTCTGCAGTTCCTCACATCCGAAAACCATGGTTCAACAATGATTGCAAACAGGCTAGGAAGGCACGGAAGAAAGCTGAACACTATTTCCGTCGCCATCCTATGGTCCACAATTTAGACAAATTTAAAATATAAAATGCTAAAGCAAGACGTACTTTCAAGCAAAGCAAACGCCAGTCTTGGCGAAATTATGTCTCCAAACTTAATTCACTTATGGGAATCAAAGGTGAGGAATATGATCCAGAAAATTACGGGTAAGGAATCCAAATGTAGCATCCACCATCTTAAAGACGGAAACCAGTCATTGACTAATAAATCTGATACTGCAAATAAACTTGGTGAGACGGTGGCCAAACATTCTTCTTCTTCTAATTATGCACCTGAATTCCAACAATACCAAAACCAGCAAGAAAAGAAGGCTATAAATTTCAGTTCAGATAATGGGGAAGATGTTCTTTTTTCTTTTCTTTTCCCATACATGAGCTTCATACTGCACTTGACCAGGCTCATTATACTACTACAGGAGCTGATATCATACATTATCAACTTTTGAAGTACTTACCACAATACTGTTTAGAGACCCTTTTAAATATTCATGATAATATTTGGACTTCTGGGAAGTTTCCGTCCTCATGGCGTGATGCAATAATTGTTCCAATTCCTAAGCCTGGACGTGATCATACGGATCCTTCCAATTATAGGCCGATTTCACTAACTAGCTGTGTTTGCAAGACCATGGAACGCATGATAAATAATCGACTTGTTTGGTACTTGGAAACAAATAACCTTATAACAGATATACAATGTGGTTTCCGTAAAAACAGAAGTACTGTTGATCACCTCGTGCGTTTGGAATCATTTGTTAAAAACGCACTAATTAATAAACAACACGCTGAGTCTATCCTTTTTTTATCTTGAGAAGGCATATGACACTACTTGGAAATATGGCATTTTAAGAGATTTACATGACTTCGGTTTACGAGGTCGTTTGCCTCAATTCATTTCCAACTTTTCAAATGACAGACAGTTTCAAGTCCGAGTGGGTTCTACCCTGTCTGATCATTATAATTAGGATCAGGGTGTTCCACAAGGCAGTATTGTATCCGTCACTTTATTTAGCATTCAAATCAACAGTTTATCAAAAGTTTTCAACGATTCAATTGATGGATCGTTATTTGTGGATGATTTTAATATTTCTTGTCGTGGTGAAAATATGCATACAATTGAACGACAACTAGAGTTATGTTTAAATAAAATAAATAAATGGTGTCTTGAAAACGGATATAAATTTTCTAAATAAAAAACTAATTGTATACACGTTTGTAGAAAATATAAACCTCATAAGGACCCAGAGCTAACCTTAAATGGCTCTCCCATTAAGGTGGTAAAGGAGGCCAAGTTCTTGGGCTTAATTTTTGATTCCCATTTAACATTTCCTCCACATATTAAATCTCCTAAAGCAAAATGCCTCAAGGCGCTCGATTTGTTAAAGGTTGTTTCCAGTTCAAAGTGGGGAGGGGCTCAGACTACTCTCCACTAATATAGATCACTTGTCCGCTCTAAACTTGACTATGGCTCAATTGTATATGGTGGAGCCTGCAAAAGTAACCTTAAACTTTTAGATTCAGTCCATCATCAAGGTCTAAGACTTTGTCTTGGCTCCTTTCGCACGTCACCTATTGAGAGCCTCTACGTCCAGGCTGATGAGCCATCCCTTGATCAACGCCGTATAAAATTAGCCTTACAGTACGTGACAAAATTACATTCCAATCAGTCAAACCCTGCCTATAACTGCATCTTTAATCCCCTTTTTGAGGAACTGTACAACATAAAAAACTTCTCTTGTTCCGCATTTAGGCCACAGAATTCAACCATTTATTTCTGCTGCCGGCATTGAGTTGGAGAAGATAACGCCTTCCCGTCTTCTTTCCTCTCCCCCTTGGCAATTGGTTAGGCCACACGTGGACCTAACATTAACTGCACATAAAATATCAGAAACTAATGACTTAAAATATAAACAAGAATATTATCAACTAAAAACTAAATATAGCACTTACAAATACTTATTTACTGATGGGTCCAAGGACGGTGATGCAGTGGCTTGTGCAATTGTCTTTGGATCCAGGACAATCACGTCTAGAATACCAGATGAAAGTTCTATTTTCACAGCTGAAGCAAACGCCATATTAACAGCTCTTAAATATATTGAAAGACACCCTAAACATAAACAATATATAATCTATTCAGACTCTCTTTCTTGCCTTCAGGCAATTAAAAACTTATCTTGTAAACATCCACTTTTAATTGAAATTATTGAATTGTATAATAATCTTGCAACTGGCAAATACGACATCGCCCTTTGTTGGTTACCCAGCCATGTAGGCATTTCTGGGAATACAATGGCGGATCTTGCTGCCAAGGCAGCACTCAACAAATCTGTGACACCACTTCGTATTCCTTACTCTGATTACAAAGCTGTCATCAGATCGTATATCCGTGATCTTATCCAGAAGAAGTGGGACACCCTAGTAGGTATTAATAAGTTATAT
Source organism: Haliotis asinina (assembly GCF_037392515.1). Classification (NCBI taxonomy): domain Eukaryota; kingdom Metazoa; phylum Mollusca; class Gastropoda; order Lepetellida; family Haliotidae; genus Haliotis; species Haliotis asinina. The sequence continues at coordinate 49,745,153 of NC_090280.1, read as the reverse complement.
GCAATAAAACCCTCCATCGCTTACACCTACTTGGATTGTAAGTCCAGATTTGAGGAGGTCATCATGCGGTGATGTCGCATTGGCCACACTAGATATACTCATGGATATTTGCTTAAAGGTGAGGATCCTCCGTTTTGTATCCCTTGTGATGGAAGAATCACAGTCAAGCATATCCTGCTTGACTGTGTCGAGTATTCCATCACAATGGATCAGTATTTTAATTCACGAACTCTGATGGATCTTTTTAATAACACAAGCTCTCATTTAATCATTGCATTTTTAAAAGAACTCAGATTCAGATTGTTAGTGGCTGTACCCTCGAGGGGGTTAAAGTACTGTAAAATTATTGTCCTCCTGAGAGGGTACATAAGTCACCAATCATTCACAGTCAATTTCAACTTTCCAATTTTTAATCGTAGCATATCTGTATTTATAATTATGGTTAGATGTATCTAAACTGCTGGCACCCGTGGCGAGCCACCTCCCTCCTCGTGGTGGGTGCTGGGTCACGCTAAGAGCTCGCCGACACCCCCGTAGTGGACCCGGGGGGATATTTGGCCCACCAACCCGTTTGCCGTGGGTTGCGGCCCTGTGTCGGCGGAGGAAGGGATCCTGGTGGTTGAGGGCAATAGGAGCCTGCAACCGTGTTCCTGTTGCTCAATATACCACTTTGGCCCTGACTTCGCCTAGACGGGTGGTCGAATGGGCCCGGTTCGACCAATCGGCTGGTCATGCCAAGCCCTGTGCATGGTAAGTATTTATGCACATATTTAGAATTTTGGAATGTAAACTCTGGCCTTGGCCATTTATCTTTATGATACGACAACGTATTGAATTGTTCATGTGCCTAGAGTCCTATGCCAGAAGGCGGTCGCTCATGGGCCAATCTGGTAGGATCTATCTTTTCAAGATTATTCCTGCTTGAGTATGCCCTCCTAGTATCCCCGCTGTCGTCTGTTGGAGATCCACAGACATATGGCATCGTACTTGTTGACACTCCGTCGTGGGTGGGGCGCTAGGAGGGTGAATCATATATATTTCTAACATGGCACCCCCACTCAAAAAAATGTTCCCACGAGTCTGATGATTCGTTCTCGTCGGAGGATGAGACTCCCGCAGCTCTCATTACCAATGAAAACTGGCCACGTTTCGTTGTCATGACAGCACCTGATGGTGGTCCTCTACGGCTAAACCCCTTTGCTGTAGCTAAGGGTATTGAAGGTTTGGTCGGTGAGGTAAAAGAAATTAAGAAACTACGATCTGGTTCTCTGCTCATCGAGTGTAGGAAACAAATCCAATCACAGATCCTGTTTCAGCCAAATCTCTAGCCAATGTTCCAGTTGAGGTTTCTCCTCACAGATCACTAAATAATTCTAAGGGCATTGTCCGTGACAATGGGCGTTGCCTTTCTGATATGACAGAAGCTGATATTGTTAAAGAATTATGTTCCCAAGGAGTCACTAGTGTTAAACGTTTCACTTTCAAAAAGAATGATCAAATCACAAACACTAACACTTATCTATTCACTTTTGGTCTCCCCGTGCATCCACAATCATTGAAAGCTGGGTACTGCAACTTGAGGGTGGATACATTTATCCCTAATCCCTTGAGATGCTACAGATGTCAGAAATATGGCCACGGTTCTAAATCGTGCCATAATCAAGCTGCTTGCCATCGGTGTGCAGGATCGTGTGAAAACACAAACATTTGTGATAATCCTCCACTATGTGTTAATTGGTCTGGTTGTCATCCTTCTTCTTCTAAGGAATGTCAAACCTGGAAGCTTAAGATATCACGGATCAAGCATGACCGCAATATTACATTCGTTGAAGCAAAACAAATTGCTCTCGCACAAGAACAGTCAGGACTGTCATATGCTAACGCTGTTTCTGCTTCACTTCCTGTCAAACGTCCCACTGTTTCATGCAGTTCAGTAGGGTGTCAGACCAATTACACATGGACAAAGACTTCGGCGCCTACTTTGTTACCTGTTGAACTCCAGGCGAAATCACCACAAAAGACCGCCAATGCACAAACTACATCTCAATCGAAACCAGTCGTTCAACCAAAGGTATCATTTGAGCAGGATCCATCTAAGTCACAGAAACCATCATCTCAACTATCTCAACAAGATTCAAGTATGAAACATCCAGCAAAGACCAAGTCTAAAACGAACAGTGAAACGGGCAAAAAAGCATCAGAGCAAAATAAAGCCCCAAACGGGGCAAACAACCAGATCCAGATTTTCAATAAATTTGGCTCTCTTGAGGACATGGATGTGTCTGACCATAGACATGGAAGACACGGAAGACACGGAAGGTGAGGAGTAGATCTCCCGTCCACCCTCCGCTGAAATGATATCTTCACCTATCATCCAATGGAATTGTAGAGGAATTAAGACTAAGTTAAACGATTTACAGTTATTAGTCCAATATTTTAACCCGTCAGTATTCTGCATCTAGGAAACTTATCTGAAACAGACCGATAATTTTGACCTCCGTCAGTTCAATGCGTATCACTGTTTTTCTGCTCCGGGTGATAGAGCCTCTGGTGGATCATCAATCCTGGTGAGGAACAATGTTATCCACAGTCCAATTCCACTTAAAACAAATCTTCAAGTCGTTGCAGTGCGACTTACATTACAGGTTGCTTTTACTTTATGCTCCTTATACATTCCGCCGTCATCAACTGTTCAAGTAAGTGATCTACAGGCTCTCTATGATCAGCTACCTAAACCATGTTTAATCATGGGTGATTTGAATAGCCACAACCCACTCTGGGGTAGCACTAATACAAACACCAAAGGTAAAGTGCTGGAGGATTTTATTTCTAACAATGATTTATGCATTCATAATGACGGTTCAAGCACGTATTTACATCCTGGCACAGGAACATATTCAGCTCTTGATTTGTCACTAACTGACTCCAACCTATTGAGGCACCCATGAAGAGCCACCTCCTCGTGGTGGGTGCTGGGTAACGCTAAGTGCTCTTCTCCCGTGTGGACCCGGGACAGAATGTGTTCACAGCACCCCATTGCTTGTCGTAAGAGGCGACTAAATTGGGCAACCTGTTTGCCGTGGGTTGCGTCCCGTGTCGGTGGAGGACGGGATCCTGGTGGTTGAGGGCAGATGGGCTTTAAACTGCGTTCCATTTGCCCAACACACCACTTCGGCCCTTACTTCACCTAGACGGGTGGTTGAATGGGCCCGATTCAACCAATCGGCTGGTCATGCCAAGCCCTGTGCATGAACTGTGTATGTGTCTTTGGCACAGAATTGATTTGAAATTGTTTTGAATTTCGGCTTTGGCACTACTGGTGATCTGTAAGTTTTGATTGTGAATTCTAATATGAACTTTGCCTAGAGTCTTATGCCAGAAGGCGATGGCTCATGAGCCAATCTGGTAGTTTAATTATTTATAATTCTTCTACTGGAGTATATCATCCGGGTATCCTTGGTGCTGCAAGCTGGAGGCCCGCTTGCTTTAGCATTGTCCTTGTGATACTCCGTGGTGGGTGGGGAGCTCGGATGATGAACAATATGACACCAACCATGGCTTATGAAGTACCCCACAAAAAACAAAGCGTCCACTTGAAATTCATCCTGTTGATACTGACCACAGACCGTCTCTATCGATTGAGTATTGGCCACGTTTCCTTGTTATTGAGACCCCGGACAAGACCCCATTAAAGCTGAACCCTTTTGCAGTATCTAAAGGCATTCAAGGTATTGCTGGGGATGTTAAGAACATTCGGCGCTTACGTTCGGGTGCGCTACTAGTTGAGTGCAGCAAGAAACAGCAAGCTTCCAATCTGATGAGTATTGAATCTTTTGTGGGCATTCCGGTCACGGTCTCTGCTCACAAGACCTTGAACACTAGTAAAGGTATCATCAGAGATCGTGATCGATTGTTTGCTGACATGTCCGAACTTGATATAGCATGTGAAATAAAAGATCAAGGTGTGCTATATGTGACGCGCTTTTCAACCCGAAAAAACAATGGAACATTTCAAACTAATACCTATCTGTTTACTTTTTCATGTCCAAATGCTCCAAAATCAGTGAAGGCAGGCTATTGTAACATAGAAGTTGATATCTACATCCCCAACCCGCTCAGGTGTTTTAAATGCCAGAACTATGGACATGGCGTGAATACTTGCACATTGTCTGTTGTGTGTGCTCACTGTGGTGAGAAAACACATACAACAGAAGATTGTGACAATGATTTCAAAAAATGCACCAACTGTTCAGGCAACCATTCATCTTCTTCGAAACAGTGTCCTATTTGGAAAGAACAAATGGAGATAAACAGAATAAAGTTTACTCAAAATATCTCCTGTTCTGAGGCAAAAAAACTGGTTAAAAGGTCTGATCTTCCAGAAAGTTACCCCACAGTAGCAAAAACATCATCGGAGTCTACCTCAAAAATAACAAAATCATCCACAGAATGCCAAACTACCTTGACTTGGATAAATTGCGATTCTCCACAGCTTTTATACCCTGCTATGTCATCTCAGACTGAGGAATCACTTCCTAGTACCTCAAAGTCGTCTTCTGATCACAAATCATCATCATCTCAGTCACACTCGAAATCTGAATCGACAGCTGATAATCAACAAACTGTGAAAGGTAAACCGAAGTCTAAGTCTGATGCTTCAAAACAACAAAGTGGCAGAGCTCCTAAAGGGTCACAAAATAAAATTCAATTGTTCAACAAATATGGGTCTCTTGAAGACATGGACGTTTCTGAAAACGTCCATTCTAGGGCACATAGCTTGTCGCCCTCCAAAAGAGTGCGGGGTAGATCCCCAATAAATCCCCCAAAAAGATAGTTTATTCCAATAATATTGTACAGTGGAACTGCAGAGGACTGAGGACTAATTTACATGAATTACAGCTATTAGTCCAGGATTTTACACCTTCAGCGATATGTCTCCAAGAGACATATTTAAAATAAACAGATACATTTGACCTTCGTCATTTTAATGCATATCATTGTTTTTCACCTCCGGGTGATAGGGCCACTGGCGGATGATCCATTCTAGTCAAACAAAACGTTATTCAAAGCCATGTTTCACTTAATACTAATATGCAGGCTGTTGCAGTGAGAATTACTTTACATGTAGCGTTTACGCAATGCTCTCTCTATATTTCACCATCTTCAGCTTTTGCCAAAACTGATCTGCAAGCTCTATATGATCAGCTCCCGAAGCCCTGTATTATAATGGGAGATTTAAATGGGCACAACCCACTCTGGGGTAGTGTAAATACAAACACTAGAGGTAAATTGTTGGAGGACTTTTGTTCTGAAATGACTTATGTATTTATAATGATGGTTCCAACACATACTTACACCCTGGTACAGGGACTTATTCTGTTCTCGACTTGTCATTGACAAATTCCGAACTACTAAATGAATTCGAATGGTCAGTCCACAATGACTTCTGTGGAAGTGACCATTTTCCTACTATATTAAAAGCTGTAACTCCATCCGATGTTCCTCCATCATCAAGACGAAATTTTAAAAAGGCTAACTGGGCTTTGCATGAAACACTGTGTGCTGAAAAACTTAAACCTGAACGTTTTATTGACGTTCCTGATGCTATTAAATGCTTCTCTGATGAACTGAATTCCATAGCTGATGAGTGTATACCAAAGTCCTCTGTAGTTCCACACATAAGAAAACCATGGTTCAACGATGAGTGCAAACAAGCTAGGAAGGCAAGGAAAAAAGCAGAATATTATTTCCGTCGCCATCCTATGGTGCATAATTTCAATAAATTTAAGATTTTAAATGCTAAAGCACGGCGTACTTTTAAACAGAACAAACGCCAATCTTGGCAACATTATGTATCCAAAATAAATTCTCGGACACCCATGTCCAAGGTGTGGAACATGGTCCAGAAAATCAAAGGTAAAGGTACTAAATCTACTGTCCATCATCTTAAACATGGAGATCAATTACTTACTGATAAATCAGATATTGCGAATAAACTGGGTGAAACTCTTGCTAAACATTCTTCCTCTTCTAATTATATACCTAAATTTCAGCAATATCAAAAACAACAAGAAAAGAAAACTATTAATTTCAATTCTGATAATGGGGAAGATTATAATGAAACGTTTTCTATTCATGAACTCCATACTGCTCTTGATCAAGCTCATGATACTGCTACAGGAGCTGATAACATACATGATCAACTCCTGAAGCACTTACCAGAATCCTGTTTAGAGACGCTCTTATCAATATTTGATGATATTTGGACTTCCGGGAAATTTCCTTCTTCATGGCGTGATGCCATAGTAGTACCAATACCTAAACCTGGACGTGATCATACGGATCTGTCCAATTATCGACCTATTTCACTAACTAGCTGTGTTTGCAAGACCATTGAACGCATGATAAATAATCGACTTGTTTGGTACTTGGAAACAAATAATCTTATCACACATATACAATGTGGTTTCCGTAAAAACAGAAGTACTGTCGATCATTTAGTGCGACTGGAATCATTTGTGAAAAACGCACTCATTAATAAACAACATGCTGTGTCTATCTTTTTTGATCTTGAGAAGGCATATGACACAACCTGGAAATATCGCATACTGAGAGATTTACATGATTTCGGTTTGCGAGGTCGTTTGCCTGAATTCATTGCTAAATTTTTAAATAACAGGCAATTTCAAGTCCGTGTGGATTCTACCCTGTCTGATCATTATAATCAGGATCAGGGTGTTCCACAAGGCAGTATTTTGTCTGTCACTCTTTTTAGCGTCAAGATCAACAGTTTATCTAAAGTTTTAAACGATTCCATTGATGGATTACTTTTTGTGGAAGATTTTAATATTTCTTGTCGAGGTAAAAATATGCATACTATTGAACGGCAACTGCAGCTGTGTTTAAACAAAATTGATAAATGGTGTCGTGAAAACGGCTTCAAATTTTCTAAATCAAAAACCAATTGTATACACCTCTGTCGTAAATACAAACCCCATAAAGAACCAGAGTTATTTCTCAGTGGTACCCCCATCAAAGTCGTCAAGGAGGCCAAGTTCTTGGGACTTATTTTCGACTCACATTTGACCTTTTTGCCACATATCAAATCCCTTAAAGCCAAATGCCTGAAGGCACTCGATTTATTAAAGGTTGTTTCAAATTCAAAATGGGGAGGGGATCAATCTACCCTTCTTCACTTATATAGATCACTGATCCGATCTAAACTTGATTACGGCTCCATCGTATATGGTGGCGCTTGTCAAAGCAACCTAAAACTACTTGATCCTGTTCACCACCAAGGCCTAAGACTTTGTCTTGGTTCTTTTAGAACCTCTCCTATCGACAGTCTATACGTCGAAGCTGATGAGCCTTCTCTCAACTTACGTCGTATCAAACTCTCTTTACAATACATTACAAAATTAGCTTCTAATGAGTCTAACCCCGCATTTAATTGTGTTTTTAATCCTCTCTATGAGGATTTGTACAACAAAAAGTCTTCCCTTGTTCCGCCTCTTGGGCTCAGAATTAAGCCATTGCTTCCAGCATTGTGCTGAACCATATAGCTCCTTCCCGTCTTCTTTCTTCTCCTCCTTGGCAGTTGGTTAGGCCACATGTTGACCTAACATTAACATCACTTAAAAAATCAGAAACGAATGAATTACAGTATAAACAAGAATATAATCAACTGAAACATAAATATAGCAATTATAAATCCTTATTTACAGATGGGTCCAAGGACGGTGGCGCAGTCGCTTGTGCCACTGTCACTGGATCCAGAACAATATCTTCTAGGTTACCAGATAATAGTTCTATTTTTACAGCAGAAGCTAATGCCATATTAACAGCTCTTAGATATATTCAAAGACACCCTAAACGTAAACAATATATAATCTATTCAGACTCTCTTTCTTGTCTTCAGGCGATTAAAAATTTATCATGTAAACATCCACTTGTAATTGACATTATTGAATTGTATAATGATCTTGCAACTGGCCAATGCGACATCGTCCTTTGTTGGTTACCTAGCCATGTAGGAATTTCAGGGAATACACTGGCTGACATTGCTGCTAAGGCAGCACTCAACAAATCTGTGACTCCACTTCTTATTCCATACAGTGATTATAAAACTGCAATTAGATCTTATATCCGTGATCTGATGCAGAAGAAGTGGAACACCCAGGTGGGTATCAATAAATTGCATGAAATAAAACCTTACATTGGTTATACCCACTTGGGTTGTCAGTCCAGATTTGAAGAGGTCATACTACGACGATGTCGTATTGGTCATACAAGGTATACCCATGCATACCTGTTGAAAGGTGAAGATCCTCCATTTTGCATCCCTTGTGATGAGAGAACCACGGTCAAGCATATCCTGCTTGACTGTGTTGAATTCTCCATCATAAGGGACAAATATTTCAATGTAAAAACACTTTCGGATCTTTTTAACACAGTCAATACTCATTTAATTATTTGTTTTTTAAGGGAAATCGATTTCCTTGTTGAATTATAATTGATATGTCCTGTAGATAGTTGTATTTTAATGGTTGGTAGTATAGATTAGGAACATTGATCATTAGAGGCTGTACCCTCAACGGGGGTTGAAGTATTGTAAAATAATTGTCCTCCTGAGAGGGTACGTAAGTCCCAAAATTTTCAAAGTACATTTATACTTTCCAGGACTTTTAAGTGTAGTATTTGTGTTATTGTAATTTTGGCTACAATTTCTTACAATCGCCAGCGGCAGAGGGGATGGTGTAAATCCAACTAGGGACCATGCAGGTAGCAAAGGTACTGTAAGTCCCCATGGTCCCTAGTGTGGTGATCTACCTTCTGTTGTTGGCGATCTATAGCCTGTTTTTATACTGTATTGTCCATATAATGATATCAGTTTTACCTTTCCACACTAGTTTTAATGCTAATTGTGATATCCTAGTTGTTTTACTGTCCTTCGTTGACAGGTTTTATAATGGACACAATAGTCGTTTTTATTGCTGAATGTTCTCGTCACGATATGGCTGAAATAGTGCCGATGTGACGTTAAATATTAACTCACTCACTCACCCAACCTATTGAATGAATTTGAATGGTCAGTCCATGACGACCTCTGAGGAAGTGACCATTTCCCAACAATACTAAAACCTGTGAATCCATCTGACGTTCCTCCATCATCAAGATGGAATTTTAAAAAGGCTAACTGGCCTCTGTATGAAATGCTATGTGCTGAACAACTTAAACCTGAACTTTACAATGATATTCCTGATGCCATTAAATGTTTCTCAGATAAGTTAAATACTATCGCTGACGAGTGTATCCCAAAGTCATCTTCAATTCCTCACATACGAAAACCATGGTTTACAGATAAATGCAAACAGGCTAGGAAGGCACGGAAGAAAGCCGAAAATTACTTTCGTCGCCATCCTATGGGCCACAATTTAGATAAATTAAAAATTTTGAACGCCAAAGCTCGGCGTACGTTCAAGCAAAGTAAACGCCACTCTTGGCAGAACTATGTCTCAAAAATTAATTCGCGCACGCCGATATCAAAGGCGTGGAATATGATCCAGAAAATCAAGGGCAAGGGATCAAAATCTAGTATCCATCATCTGAAAGATGGGAACCAATTATTGACTAGTAAATCAGATATTGCAAATAAACTTGGTGAGACGTTGGTCAAACACTCTTCTTCATCTAATTATGTACCTGAATTCCAAAAATACCAAAAACAGCAGGAACAGACACCTATTAATTTCAGTTCAGATAATGGAGAAGACTACAATGAAACTTTTTCGATACATGAACTTCACACTGCTCTTGATCAGGCTCACGATACTGCTTGTGGAGCTGATGGTATACATTATCAACTCCTGAAACACTTGCCAGACTCATGTTTGGAGACACTGTTATATATTTTTGATAACATTTGGACAAGTGGAAAATTCCCTTGGTCATGGCGTGATGCTGTTATTGTTCCTATTCCTAAACCTGGACGTGATCACACTAATCCTTCTAATTATAGGCCAATTTCACTAACTAGCTGTGTGTGCAAGACCATGGAACGCATGATAAATAATCGACATGTTTGGTACTTGGAAACAAATAACATAATAACAGATATACAATACGGTTTCCGTAAAAACAGAAGTACAATCGATCATTTAGTGCGTTTAGAATCTTTTGTGAAAAATGCCATAATTAATAAACAACATGCAGTGTCAATCTTTTTCGATTTAGAAAAAGCGTATGACACAACATGGAAACATGGAATTTTAAAGATTTACATGACCTTGGATTACGAGGTCGTTTACCTCAATTTATATCCAACTTTTTAAATGACCGACAATTTCAGATCCGAGTGGGTTCAACCCTGTCTGATCATTACAATCAGGATCAGGGTGTTCCACAAGGCAGTATTTTGTCTGTCACACTGTTTAGCATTAAGATTAACTGTTTGTCCAAGGTCTTAAATGATTCAATTGATGGGTCGCTTTTCGTGGATGATTTTAATATTTCTTGTCGCGGTAAAAATATGCATACTATTGAACGGCAACTACAGTTGTGTTTAAACAAAATAAACAAATGGTGTCTCGAAAATGGATTTAAATTTTCTCAGTCGAAAACTAATTGTCTACACTTCTGTAGAAAATATAAGCCACATAAGGACCCAGAACTGTTTCTAAATGGCACTCCCATCAAAGTGGTCAAGGAGGCCAAGTTCTCGGGTATAATTTTCGACTCCCATTTAACTTTTCTTCCACACATTAAATATCTAAAAAATAAATGCTTGAAGGCTCTGGATTTACTAAAAGTTGTTTCCAATTCAAAATGGGGAGGTGATCAAGCTACTCTACTTCACCTATATAGATCACTGGTCCGCTCAAAGCTTGATTATGGGTCCATCGTGTTTGGGGGAGCCTGTAAAAGCAACTTAAAACTATTAGCTTCTGTCCACCACCAAGGTCTTAGACTCTGTCTCGGATCCTTTAGAACCTCTCACGTGGACAGTCTTTACGTCGAGGCAGATGAACCATCTCTTTCACAACGCCGTATAAAATTATCTGTACAATATATTACAAAACTTATTTCTAGCAAGTCTAATCCTGCTTTTAACTGTGTCTTTAATCCCCTCTATGAGGATTTCTATAGTAAGACATCTTCTCTTGTTCCACATCTTGGGCATAGGATTAAACCATTCCTTTCTGGTGCTGGCATTGAGCTGGAGAGTATATCTCCTTCGCGTTTGTTTTCTTCTCCTCCTTGGCAACTAGTGCGGCCACAAGTTGATTTAACTCTTACACAGTTTAAGAAGTCAGAAACTAATCAATTACAATATAACATAATCAATTAAAAAGTACATATAGCAATTACAAACCCATATTTACCGACGGGTCCAAGGACGGTGGCGCAGTAGCTTGTGCCACTGTCATTGGATCCAGAACAATATCTTTTAGATTACCAGATTGCAGCTCTATTTTCACAGCTGAAGCTAACGCCATATTAACGGCTCTTAAATGTGTTCAAAGACACCCCAAACATAAACAGTATATAATCTATTCGGACTCTCTTTCTTGCCTTCAAGCTATTAAAAGTATTTCTTGTAAACATCCACTTTTAATAGAAATTATTGAATTGCATAATGATCTTGCTACTGGCCAATACGACATCGTCTTCTGTTGGTTACCCAGCCACGTAGGCATTTCTGGGAATACACTGGCCGATCTTGCTGCCAAGGCAGCACTCAACAAATCTGTGACACCACTTCTTATTCCATACACTGATTATAAAGCTACCATTAAATCTTATATCCGTGATCTGATGCAAAAGAAGTGGGACATCCAAGTGGGCATTAATAAATTACATGCAATAAAACCTTATATTGGTTATACTTACTTGGGTTGTCAGTCCAGATTTGAAGAAGTCATCATGCGGGGATGTCGTATTGGCCATACGAGATATACACATGAGTACTTATTGAAAGGTGAGGATCCTCCATTCTGCATCCCTTGTGATAAAATCATCACGGTCAAGCATGTCTTGCTTGACTGTATCGAATATTCCATCACAAGGGATAAATATTTCAAATCCCGAATTATGAGTGAGTGAGTTAGTGAGTGAGTTAATATTTAGCGTCACATCGGCAATATTGCAGCCATATCGTGACGAGAACAATTTTAATTTATATCAAGATTAGAATAAATAAATTTAGAACATAAAAACCTGCCATCGAAGGACAGTAAAATACTAGACTATCACAGATATAAACATAAAACTAGCATGGAAAACTAAAATACTGTAATCAGGGAAGACAATACAATATAAAACACGGGCTATAGGTCACCAACAACCAAGGGTAGATCACCATACTAGGGACCATGGGGACTTACATTACCTTTGCTACCTGCATGGATCCTAGCTGGATTTACATCATCTCCTCAGCTGCCAGCGACTGTGAGAAAATTTAGCTAAAATTTAAAATAACAAATATACTACGTTTAAAACCTTGGTACGTGAAAATTTTACTTTGCAAGTTCTGGGACTTACGTACCTTCTCAGGGGGACAATAATTTTACAATACTTTAACCCCCTTTGAAGGCACAGCCACTAACGATCTCAGTTTGCCAATTTCCACTACCAGTAATAAAATAACATTTATCTATTTACAAAACATATTGTTCAAAATTTATCCAACAATTCTATTTCTTTTAAGAAACCAATTATTTGATGATAATTTACTTTATTGAAAATATTCTTAATTGTTTTGGCACTGAAATATTTATCCCTTGTGATAGAAAAATCAATGCAGTCAAGCAAGACATGCTTGACCGTGATTCTCTCATCACAAGGGATACAAAACGGAGGATCTTCGCCTTTTAACAAATACTCATGAGTGTATCTTGTATGACCAATGCGACATCGTCGCATAATGACCTCTTCGAATCTGGACAGGCAACCCAAGTAAGTATAACCGATAGTTGGCTTGATTTGGTGTAATTTATTGATACCTACTTGAGTATCCCACTTCTTTTGCATAAGGTGACGGATATAAGATCTAATAACAGCTTTATAGTCAGAGTATGGAATTAAAAGTGGTGTTACAGATTTTTTCAGCGCTGCCTTAGCAGCAAGGTCAGCCATCGCGTTACCAGAGATTCCAACATGGCTGGGTAACCAACAGAGGACGATGTCACATTGGCCAGTAGCAAGAGCATTATACAATTCAATAATGTCTAATAAAAGTGGATGCTTGCAAGACAGATTCTTAATAGCCTCAAGGCACGAAAGAGAGTCAGAAAAGATTATGTATCGTTTACATTTGGGGTGTCTATCAATGTACTTAAGAGCCGTCAGTATTGCGTTTGCTTCTGCAGTAAAAATAGAGCTATTATCTGGTAAGCGAGAAGATATTGTTCTGGATTCAATGACAGTGGCACAAGCTACGGTGCCACCATCCTTGGATCCATCTGTAAATAAGGATTTGTATGTATTATATTTACTTTTTAGCTGATTAAATTCTTGTTTATATTGTTATTCATTAGTTTCAGATTTTTTTAATGCTGTCAGTGTCAGGTCAACTTGTGGCCTAACAAACTGCCAAGGAGGAGAAGAAAGCAGGCGGAAAGGGGCTATATTATCTAGTCGAAGGCCTGCAGCAGAAAGGAAAAGTTTGACTCTTATGCCAAGAGGCGGAACAAGAGAAGGTTTCTTGGTGTACAAATCTGCATAGAGAGGAGTAAAAACACATTTATATGCAGGATTTGATTCGTTAGCGTAGAGTTTTGTAACATATTGTAAAGCTAATTTTACACGCCGATGGGAAAGAGATGGCTCATCGGCTTCAACATAGAGACTGTCAACAGGAGAAGTTCTGAAAGACCCAAGACAAAGTCTCAGACCTTGGTGGTGGACAGAATCCAATAGTTTTAGATTGCTTTTGCAGGCTCCACCATATACAATGGAGCCATAATCAAGTTTGGATCTGATGAGTGATTGATACAGATGTAGCAGGGTAGCTTGATCTCCTCCCCACTTTGAACCAGACACGACTTTCAACAAGTCAAGCGCCTTCAGGCATTTATGCTTCAGGTGTTTAATATGTGGTAAGAAAGTCAGATGAGAATCAAAATTAAGTCCCAAGAATTTGGCCTCCTTTACAACCTTGATGGGAGTGCCATTTAAAAATAGTTCTGGGTCTTTGTGTGGTTTATATTTCCTACAGAAATGTATACAATTTGTTTTGGAATTAGAAAATTTAAAGCCGTTTTCAAGACACCATTTATGGATTTTTTTGAGACATAATTGTAGTTGCCTCTCTATTGTATGCATATTTTTACCGCGACAAGAAACATTAAAATCGTCCACGAAAAGTGATCCATCAACTGAATGACTTAAAACCCTTGAAAGGCTGTTTATTTTAATACTAAATAATGTCACAGATAAAATACTGCCTTGTGGGACACCCTGATCTTGGTTGTAATGATCAGACAGGGTAGAACCCACTCGGACTTGAAAGTGTCTGTCGTTTAAAAAGTTAGATATAAAATGAGGCAAACGTCCCCGTAAACCGAAATCATGTAAATCTCTTAAGATACCATGTTTCCATGTGGTGTCGTACGCCTTTTCCAGGTCAAAAAAGATAGACACTGCATGTTGTTTATTGATTAGAGCGTTCTTCACAAATGACTCTAAACGCACCAGGTGATCAACGGTACTTCTGTTTTTACGGAAACCACACTGGATATCGGTTATAAGGTTATTGGTTTCAAAGTACCAAACAAGTCGATTATTTATCATGCGTTCCATGGTTTTGCAAACGCAGCTTGTGAGAGAAATTGGTCGGTAATTTGAAGGATCGGTATGATCACGTCCGGGGTTAGGTATTGGGACTACTATAGCTTCTCGCCATGATGATGGAAATTTTCCTGATGTCCAAATGTCATCAAAAATATTTAAAAGGGTTTCTAAACAGGATTCTGGTAAGTGCTTCAGGAGTTGATAATGTATATCATCAGCTCCTGTAGCAGTATCATGAGCCTGCTCAAGAGCAGTATGAAGCTCGTGAATAGAGAATAGTTCATTGTAATCTTCTCCATTATCAGAATTGAAATTTATAGCTTTCTTTTCATGTTGATTTTTATATTTTTGAAATTCAGGTACATAATTTGAAGAAGATGAGTGTTTGGCCAGGGTTTCTACAAGTTTATTTGCAATATCTGATTTATTTGTCAGTAGTTGGTCCCCATCTTGGAGGTGGTGAATGCTAGATTTAGTGCCCTTACCTTTGATTTTCTGAATCATGTTCCATACCTTTGATATCGGCGTACGTGCATTGATCTTTGATACATACATTCGCCAAGAATGGCGTTTACTTTGCTTGAAAGTACGTCGTGCTTTAGCATTTAGAATTTTAAATTTATTCAAATTGTGGACCAGAGGATGGCGACGGAAATAATGTTCAGCTTTTTTCCGAGCCTTTCTAGCCTGTTTGCAATTATCATTGAACCACGGTTTTCTAATGTGTGGAAGTACAGAGGACATAGGAATACATTGTTTGGCTACGTTATTCAATTCATCAGAAAAACACTTTGCGGCGTCAGCAACATCAACAAAAAGTTCAGGTTTAAGTTTGTCAGCACAAAGGGTTTCAAATAAAGGCCAGTTAGCCTTCTTAAAATTCCATCGGGATGATGGAGGAACATCAGAGGGGGTTACCGGTGTTAGAATTGTTGGAAAGTGATCACTTCCACAGAGGTCGTCATGGACGCACCAGTCAAATTCATTCAAGAGATTTGAGTCAGTGAGTGACAAATCGAGATTAGAATATGTACCAGTACCAGGATGTAAATACGTGTGTGAACCATCGTTATAAATGCATAAGTCATTATTTGAAATAAAGTCCTCAAGTAATGTACCTTTATTGTTGGTGTGGTCACTGCCCCAAAGTGGGTTGTGGCCATTTAAATCGCCCATTATGATGCATGGTTTGGGAAGCTGATCATAAAGTGCTTGAAGATCAGCTAGCTGAAGCGTCAATGTTGGAGGAATGTAAAGTGAGCACAAGGTAAAAACAACGTGCATAGTTATCCGAACTGCGACAGCCTGAAGACTGGTATGAAGCAACACAGGACTGTGGATTACACCCTGCTTTACTAGAACAGAAGATCCACCAGTAGCCTTAGTCCCTGGTGGAGAGAATGAATGGTAAGTATTGTACTGACGTAAAACAAAGTTGTCAGTTTCTTTTAAATATGTCTCCTGGAGACATATTGCTGACGGCTTATAATCTTTTATTAGTAAGTGTAAATCATTAAAATTGGTCCTGAGGCCTCTGCAATTCCACTGAATTAACGAACTGGAAACGCTCATGTGACAGGAGGTTGCACGGGAGATCTATTTTTCCCTTTTCTAGGCGACTTACTTCTATTGCGCCGAGGGGGGAGAGGAGAGACATCCATGTCCTCTAAAGAGTGAAACCTATTATGTATCCGTATAGGATCACGCTGACGCTTCGGTACACGATCTGATTTATCTTGCTTTGTGTTGGTCGTCTTCACAACAGGAGATGGTTGTGATACCGATGTAGGGGCCAATGGCGACGTTGGTATCATTGTAGATTGATCTTCAGTTTGTGATGAAGAAGAACATGATGATTTTCGAAGACGTTTAGTCTGAACTGGAGTCGAGGACTCTAGCCACGTGTATTCGGTCTGGCAAGCTACCGAATGACATGAAACAGGTCTGGAAACATTTTGGACTGAGGCAGAAGCAGTAGCTGCATAAGATGGCCCTGGTTTTTCAAGAGCAAGAACATACGCCTTCGCTTCTGAAAAGGTGATATTGCGGTCATGTTTCAGTTTTGGAATTTTGTTTTGAAATGCCCACGCAGGACAGTCTCTGGAAGATGAGGGGTGATTCCCTGAGCAGTTAACACATGAAGGAGGTTTATCACAGAGTTTACTGTCTTCACATTTGCCACCACAGCGATGACAGGCAGCTGGGTTATGGCATGATTTTGAGCCATGACCATACTTTTGACACCTGTAGCACCTAAGGGGATTTGGGATGTACGAATCCACCCTTAAATGACAGTATCCAGCTTTTAGTGATTCTGGGCGTTTAGGAAGACCGAATGTAAATAAATACGTGTTGGTCTTAATAATTTCTTTGTTTCGTTTTGATGTAAAACGTTTAACAGCTGTAACTCCTTGTGAGCTTAATTCCGAAAGAATGTCATCTTCATCCATGTCTGAAAGACAACGACTTACATCTCGGACAATACCTTTACTGTTGTTGAGAGTCCTGTGAGGGGAAACCGTTACAGGAGCATTCGCCAAAGACCTTGTTGATAGTAGGATTTGTGATTGAATCTGCTTTTTGCATTCAATCATTAGACAGCCAGAACGGAGCTTTTTAATTTCTTTCACGTCACCTGCCAGACCTTCAATACCTTTTGCGATAGCAAACGGATTCAGTTTCAGTGGACCATCATTTGGTGAAGACATGACTAAGAAACGAGACCAATTTTCAGAATTACCAACGGCAGTAGGAGTCTCATCTTCAGAGGATAATGAATCATCAGATTCATACGGTCTTTTTTTGAGTGGGGGTGCCATGGTTGTATTAAATATAGTTCGCCCTCCTAGCTCCCCACCCACCATGGAGTGTCAACAAGGACGATGCCTTATGTCCATGGACCTCCAACAGACGGCACCAGGGATACCAGGAGGGTATACTCAATCAGGAGAATATCTTGAAAAGATACGTCCTATCAGATTGGCCCATGAGCCATCGCCTTCTGGGCATAAGACTCTAGGCAAGTTCGGAACATCATAAATCGAAATCAAAAAGTTTGAAATGAACAATTAGGCCAAGACTCAAAATAACACAGTTCCAAAATAAATTTGTGCAATGACATATATAAATGTAATCCATGCACAGGGCTTGGCATGACCAGCCGATTGGTCGAACCGGGCCCATTCGACCACCCGTCTAGGCGAAGTCAGGGCCAAAGTGGTGTGTTGAGCAACAGTAACACGGTTGCAGGCCCCTATTGCTCTCAACCACCAGGATCCCTTCCTCCGCCGACACAGGGCTGCAACCCACGGCAAACGGTTTGGTGGACCAAATATCCCCCCGGGTCCACTACGGGGGTGTTGGCGAGCTCTTGGCGTAACCCAGCACCCACCACGAGGAGGTGGCTCGCCACGGGTGCCCCCGAATTATGAAGGATCTTTTCAGTAACATAAGTTCTCGTTTAATTCTGGCATTTTTAAAAGAGTTAGATTTGATATCATACTTGTAAATAGATGAATATTTTATAATTGAAGGTTTAAATTGATAACTAAGATTGTTAGTGGCTGTATCCTCGAGGGAGGTTAAAGTACTGTAAAATAATTGTCCTCCTGAGAGGGTGCGTAAGTCCACAAACATTCAAAGTAAATTCAAACTCTTTGCTTTTTTAATCGTAGTATATGTGTCCTTTTAAATGCATGGCTAGATGTGCCTAAATTGCTAGCGACTGAGGGGATGGTGTAAATCCAACTAGGGTCCATGCAGGTAGCAAAAGTAATGTAAGTCCCCATGGTCCCTAGTATGGTGATCTACCTTCAGTTGTTGGCAATCTATAGCCCATTTTTACATTGGATTGTCTTCTATAGTTAAACTGTTTTAAATTTAATTACTAGTCGTAACTGGATATATGTGATATTTACTAGTGGTTTTACTGTTCTTCGTCAACAGGGTTTTATTCATTCATTCTACACTGTCATTATTACTTGTTCTCGTCACGATATGGTTGCAATATTGCCGATGTGACGATAAATATGAACTCACTCATCTAAACTGCTAACGGCTGAGGGGATGATGTAAATCCAGCTAGGGTCCATGGAGGTAGCGAAGGTGCTGTAAGTCCCCATGTTCCCCAGTGTGGTGATCTACCTTCAGCTGTTGGCAATCTATGGCCCATTTTTATATGGTATTGTTATACCGTTTTAGTTCTACTTACTAGTTTTAAATTCCTCTCTGTGATATCCTAGTTGTTTTACTGTCCATCGGTGACAGTTTTAAATGTGTGCCATTAAGCACTATGTATTTTTACAATAAATCGTCCTCGTCACGATATGGCTGAAATACTGCCGATGTGACGATAAATTTTAACTCACTCACTCACTCACTCACTCACTCACTCACTATTAAAAGTGGATGTTTACATGGCATGTTTTTAATTGCCTGGAGGCAAGAAAGAGAATCAGAATAGATACTATACTGTTTATGTCTAGGATGTCTTTCAATATATTTAAGAGCCGTTAATATAGCGTTTGCTTCAGCTGTGAAAATAGAACTATTATCTGGTAATCTGAAAGATATTGTTCTGGATCCAATGACAGTGGCACAAGCCACTGCGTCACCATCCTTAGACTCATCTGTAAATAAAGATTGGTATGTATTATAGTTACTTTTTAATTGATTATATTCTTGTTTATATTGTAATTCATTTGTTTCTGAGTTTTTAAAACTTGTCAGTGTTAGGTCAACTTCGGGTCTAACTAACTGCCAAGGTGGAGACAAAAGTAGAAGGGAAGGAGATATATTGGCTAGCTCAATGCTGCTAGCAGACAGAAAAGGTTTCACTCTAAGTCCAAGAGGCGGAACAAGAGAAGACTTTTTATTGTATAGATCCGCATAAAGAGGATTAAAAACACAGTTAAATGGAGGATTGGCCTCATTAGAATATAGTTTTGTTATGTACTGTAAGGAGAGTTTTATACGTCGTTGAGTAAGCGATGGCTCTTCGGCCTCGACGTAAAGACTGTCAATAGGAGAAGTTCTAAATGACCCAAGACATAGTCTTAGACCTTGATGGTGGATAGAATCAATTAGTTTGAGGTTGCTTTTACAGGCTCCACCATAAACGATGGAGCCATAATCAAGTTTCGAACGGATGAGAGATCTGTATAAGAGGAGTAGTTTGGTCTCCTCTCCACTTTGAATTGGAAACAACTTTTAACAGATCAAGTGCCTTCAGGCATTTAGTTTTAAGGGATTTAATGTGTGGTAGAAATGTTAGATGTGAGTCGAAAATAAGACCCAAGAACTTGGCCTACTTTCTGCAGAAATGCAAACAATTTGTTTTTGTTATAGAAAATATAAACCCGTTTTCAAGTGACCATTTTTCAATTTTATTGAGATAAATTTGTAATTGCCTCTCTATTGTATGCATATTTCTACCTCTACAAGAAACATTAAAATCATCCACAAATAGTGATCCATCTACTGAATCACTTAAAACCTTAGAAAGACTATTGATTTTAATACTACATAAAATCACAGACAAAATACTGCCTTGTGGACCACCCTGATCTTGATGAAAATAATCTGAGAGGGTTGATCCCAGACGTACTTGAAACTGTCTGTCATTTAAAAAATTAGATATAAACTGAGGCAAGCGACCTCTCAACCCAAAAGAATGTAACTCTTTCAAAATACCATGCTTCAAAGTAGTATCATATGCTTTTTCGAGATCCAAAAAGATTGATACTGCATGTTGTTTTTTAACGAAAGAATTTTGTACAAATGATTCCAAACGAACCAAGTGGTCATTTGTGTTTCGGTTTTTACGAAAACCACATTGTATATCAGTAATCAGAGTGTTGGTTTCCAAAAACCAAACTAAGCGATTATTTACCATTCGCTCCATGGTTTTGCAAACACAGCTAGTTAAGGAAATAGGTCGGTAATTTGATGGATCTGTATGATCCCTCCCAGGCTTTGGAATAGGAACAACTATGGCTCTTCGCCATGAAGGGGGAAAATGTTGTGTTGTCCAAATACGATCAAAATGCCAAGTAACGTTTCGAGACATGATTCAGGCAAATGTTTTAAGAGTTGGTAATGGATATCATCAGGTCCTGTTGCAGTATCGTGAGCCTGTGATAGTGCAGTATGAAGTTCATGTAATGAAAATACCCCATTATAATCTTCACCATTATCAGATTCAAAATTTACTGGTTTCTTCTCTTGGTGTGTTTGATAAGTCTGGAATTTTGGATGATAATTTGAGGAGGACGAATGTTTAGCCAAAGTTTCACCCAATTTGTTTGCAATATGTTTTTTGAGATGCTGAATACTACTGGATTTGGAACCCTTGACTTTAATTTTTTGGATCATATTCCATACTCTTGACATAGGAGTACGGGAAGTTATTTTGGAAACGTAATTTTTCCATATATGACGTTTAATGTGTTTAAACGTTCGTCGAGCTTTAGCGAAAATTGATTTTTACATTATTTAAGTTATGAACAGTGGGGTGAAGACGAAAATATTTCTCTGCTTTCTTCCTGTTTTTCTAGCCCGTTTGCATTCATCATTAAACCATGGTTTACGGATGTGCGGATTTACAGAGGACTTAGGAATAGTTTCATCGGCTATATATTTTAGTTTGTCTAAGAACATTTTAATTGGATCAGGTACATCCATGAAAAGGTCTGGTTTAAGTTCTATAAGGCAGGTGGCCTGAAATAATGGCCAAGTGGCCTTTGCAAAATTCCATCTTGTTACAGGCGGATCATCGGAAGGGTTAATTGCTGTAAGTACTGTTGGAAAACGGTCACTACCACAAAGATCATTATGGACTGACCATTCAAACTCATTATAAACGTTTGAATCAGTGAGTGACAGGTCTAAAGCCGAATATGTTCTCGTTGCAGGATGCAAATACGTGTCAGAGCCATCATTGAATATACATAAATTATTATCAGATATAAACTCTTCAAGAACTTTCCCTTTACTGTTGGTATCAGGACTTCCTCATAATGGGTTATGTCCATTGAGATCACCCATTATGATACAGGGTTTTGGTAATTGGTCATACGAATCTTGAAGATCATTCTGGTGGAGAATGGAAGAAGGGGAGATATACAAGGAACAAAGAGTAAGGGTTATATGTAAAGTAAGACGAACAGCAACAGCCTGAAGATTGGCTTTAAGAGGAACAGGGCTATGAATAGTACCATGTCTCACCAATATGGAAGATCCACCAGTGGCTTTGTCACCAGGGGGTGAAAAAGAACGATAAGAATGGTATTTACGCAATTCGAACTTATCATTTTGTTTCAGGTACGTTTCTTGAAAACTAAATGCTGATGGTTTATAACCCTGTGCTTGTAATTGTACTTCATTAAAATTGGTCCTAAGTCCTCTGCAATTCCACTGGATTAAGGAATTATTGTTCATTTTATAGCAGGTGGTAGTACTGGGGACCGACTTTTCACCTTCCGAGGCGAACTGCTTCTATTTCGCGCACGGAAATGAGGAGAGACGTCCATGTCTTCTAAAAGTTGAAACTTGTTATAGACTTGTACAGGATCACATGATCCCTTTCGTACTCGATCAGATTTTTGTCTATAATCTACTTTATGACAAGGATTTTTCACTGCAGGAGATACTGTTTGTGAGCCAGCTGATGTTGCATGATTCTTATCAATAGCAGAATCTGATGTACTTAAAGTATGTTTGTCACCTTTAACCCAGGTGATATCTGTCTGACATGAAACAGACAGCACAGATTTAGCAAGAGTGAGGGAGTGAGTGAGTTAATATTTATCGTCACATCGATAATGTCTCAGCCATATCGTGACAAGAACAGTTAATACTGAAATGAAATGCATGTATAGTATAAAAACCTGTCAGCAAAGGACAGTAAAACAACTACAATATCACAAATGAGATTAAAACTAGTGTGGAAAGTTAAAACTAATATCACTATTCGGACAATACAATATAAAATCAGGCTATAGATTGCCAGCAACTGAAGGTAGATCACCATACTAGGGACCATGGGGACTTACAGTGCCTTTGCGACCAACATGGACCCTACTAGGATTTACATCATCCCCTCAGCTGTTAGAAATTTAGACACATCTTGCCAAAAATTAAAAATACAGATATACTTCGACTAAGAAAAGTAGAAAGTTTAAATTTTCTATGAATGTTTTTTGACTTACGTACCCTCTCAGGAGGACAATAATTTTACAATACTTCAACCCCCTTTGAGTGAGTGAGTGAGTTAATATTTAACGTCACATCGGCAATATCGCAGCCATATCGTGACGAGAACATACATGACAAAAAGAATACATATGCATATTATGAAGAACCTGTCTACGAAGGACAGTAAAACCACTAGATTATCACAGTTAGTATTAAAACTAGCGTGGAAACTTAAAACATGATAGTATCACTATTTGGACAGTACAATATAAAACAGGCTACAGATCGCCAACAACAAAGGGTAGATCACCATACCAGGGACCATGGGGACTTACAGTACCTCTGCTACCTGCATGGTCCCTGGCTGGATTTACACCATCCCCTCAGCTATTGGCGACTGTATGCAAGATTAGCCACAAATTAAAATGACACATATTCTACGATTAAAAAAAGTGGAAGATTCAATCTGACTTAAACCGTTTTGGGACTTACGTACCCTCTCAGGAGGACAATAATTTTCCGGTACTTCAACCCCCTTCGAGGATACAGCCACTAACAATCGTAGCTGCTAATTGAACTTCCAATAATAAAATACTTATTTATTTACATGTCAGTCAATAAATTCAATTCTTTTAAAAATGCAATAATTAAATGAGAACGTACGTTACTAAAAAGGTCCTTCATAGTTCTTGATTTAAAATAATTGTCCCTTGTGATGGAATATTCAACACAGTCAAGTAAGACATGCTTGACCGTGATGATTTCATCACAAGGGATGCAGAACGGAGGAGCCTCACCTTTCAAAAGATATTCATGCGTATACCTAGTGTGGCCAATACGACACCGTCGTAGTATGACCTCTTCAAATCTGGACCGACAACCCAAGTAGGTGTAACCAACATATGGTTTTATTGCATGTAATTTATTGATACCTACTTGGGTGTCCCACTTCTTCTGCATCAGATCACGGATGTAAGATCTAATTGTAGCTTTATAATCAGTATAGGGAATATGAAGTGGTGTCACAGATTTGTTGAGCGCTGCCTTAGCAGCAAGGTCAGCCAAAGTGTTACCAGAGATTCCAACATGGCTGGGTAACCAACAGAAGACGATGTCGTATTGGCCAGTCGCAAGATAGTTATAAAGTTCAATAATTTCTATTAAAAGTGGATGTTTACATGCTAGGTGTTTAATAGCCTGAAGGCAAGAAAGAGAGTCGGAATAGAATAGATTATGTACTGTTTATGTTTAGGATGTCTTTGAATATATTTAAGAGCTGTTAATATGGCGTTAGCTTCAGCTGTAAAAATAGAACTATTATCTGGTAATCTGGAAGATATTGTTCTGGATCCAATGACAGTGGCACAAGCCACTGCGCCACCATCCTTGGACCCATCTGTAAATAAGGATTTATAATTGCTATATTTATGTTTCAATTGATGATATTCTTGTGTGTATTGTAATTCATTAGTTTCTGATTTTTGTAAATGTAGTTAATGTTAGGTCGACTTGTGGCCTAACCATCAGCCAAGGAGGAGAAGAAAGAAGACGGGAAGGAGCTATGTTTTCCAGCTCAATGCCAGCCGAAGAAAGAAAGGGTTTAATTCTGTGCCCGAGAGGTGGAACAAGAGAAGACTTTTTGTTGTACAAGTCCTCGGAGAGAAGGATTGAAAACACAGTTATATGCAGGGTTAGATTCGTTAGAGTATAGCTTTGTCATATATTGTAAAGATAATTTTATACGGCGTTGTGTAAGATATGGTTCATCGGCTTCAACATACAGACTGTCAACAGGAGAGGTTCTAAAGGACCCAAGACAAAGTCTTAGACCTTGATGATGAACAGAATCTAATAATTGTAAGTTGCTGTTGCAGGCTCCACCATATACGATGGAGCCATAATCAAGTTTAGAACGGACAAGTGATCGATATAGATGGAGGAGGGTAGCTTGATCACCTCCCCATTTAGAATTTGATACCACTTTCAACAAATCAAGTGCTTTCAGGCATTTAGTTTTCAGAGATTTAATGTGAGGCAGAAACGTTAGGTGTGAGTCAAAAATTAATCCCAAGAACTTGGCCTCCTTGACAACTTTAATGGGAGTGCCATCTAAAGATAGTTCAGGGTCTTTATGTGGTTTATATTTACGACAAAAATGTATGCAATTAGTTTTGGATTTAGAAAATTTAAAGCCGTTTTCAAGACACCATTTATTTATTTTGTTTAAGCACAACTGCAACTGCCGCTCTATGGTATTCATATTTTTACCACGACAAGAAATATTAAAATCATCCACAAATAACGAACCATCAATGGAATCATTTAAAACTTTAGATAAACTATTTATCTTTATACTAAAAAGTGTGACAGATAAAACACTGCCTTGTGGAGCACCTTGATCCTGATTGTAATGATCAGACAGGGTAGATCCCACGCGGACCTGAAATTGTCTATCATTTAAAAAGTTGGCTATGAATTGCGGCAAACGACCTCGGAAACCGAAGTCATGTAAGTCTCTTAAAATACCATGTTTCCAGGTTGTGTCATATGCTTTTTCTAAATCAAAGAAGATAGACACAGCATGTTGTTTTTTAATTAGTGCGTTTTTAACAAATGATTCCAAACGCACTAAGTGATCGACAGTACTTCTATTTTTACGTGGCTGGGTAACCAACAGAATACGATGTCGTATTGACCAGTAGCAAGTTGATTATACAATTCAATAATTTCAATCAAAAGTGGATGTTTACAAGAAATATTTTTAATGGCCTGAAGACAAGAAAGACAGTCGGAATAGACGAAAGAGACTCTGAAAAGATTATATATTGTTTATGTTTAGGGTGTCTTTCAATATATTTGAGAGCTGTTAATATGGCGTTACCTTCAGCTGTAAAAATAGAACTGTTGTCTGGTAACCTAGACGATATTGTTCTGGATCCAAAGACAGTGGCACAAGCCACTGCGCCAAGATCCTTGGACCCGTCAATAAATTTATAATTGCTAAATTATGTTTTAATTGATAATGTTCTTGTTTATACTATAATTCCTTAATTTCTGATTTTTTTAAATGTAGTTAATGTTAGGTCAACCTGTGGCCTAACCAACTGCCAAGGAGAGGAAAGAAGACGGAAAGGAGCTACATTGTCCAGCTCAATACCAGCAGCAGCAATAAACGGTTTTATTCTGAGCCCAAGAGGGGGAACAAGAGAAGACGTTTTGCAATACAGATCCTCGTAAAGAGGATTGAAGACACAGTTATACGCAGGATTAGATTCATTAGAGTATAATTTTGTGATATATTGTAAAGATAATTTGAAACGGCGTTGTGCAAGAGATGGTTCATCGGCCTCAACGTAAAGCCTGTCAATAGGTGAAGTTCTGAAGGACCCAAGACAAAGTCTTTGACCTTGGTGATGGACAGAATCAAGAAGTTTATGATTGCTTTTGCAGGCTCCACCATAGACGATGGAGCCGTAATCAAGTTTAGAACCCACGACTGATCGATAGAGATGGAGAAGGGTAGATTGATCCCCTCCCCATTTTTAATTTGAAACAACTTTCAACAAGTCAAGTGCTTTCAGGCATTTAGCTTTAAGTGATTTAATATGTGGTAAAAACGTTAAATGTGAATCAAAGATTAGACCCATGAACTTGGCTTCCTTCACAACTTTAATTGACGTGCAATCTAGAGATTGTTCAGGGTCTTTATGTGGTTTGTATTCACGACAAAAATGTATGCAGTTAGTTTTCGATTTGGAAAATTTAAAGCCGTTTTCAAGACACCATTTATTAATCTTGTTTAAACACAACTGTAGTTGCCGTTCAATGGTATGCATATTCTTACCACGACAAGAAATATTAAAATCATCCACAAATAACGATCCATCAATTGAATCGTTTAAAACTTTTGATAAACTGTTTATCTTTATACTAAAAAGAGTGACAGACAAGATACTGCCTTGTGGAACACCATGATCCTGTTTGTGATGATCAGACAGGGTAGAACCCACACGGACCTGGAATTGTCTATCATTTAAAAAGTTGGCTATAAATTCAGGCAAACGACCTCGCAAGCCAAAGTCATGTAAATCTCTCAGAATGCGAGATTTCCAGGTTGTGTCATATGCTTTTTCAAGATCAAAAAAGATAAACACAGTATGTTCTTTATTAATTAGTGCGTTTTTAACAAATGATTCTAAACGCACTAAGCGGTCGACAGTACTTCTGTTTTTACGGAAACCACACTGTACATCTGTTATGAGGTTATTTGTTTCCAAGTACCAAACTAGTCGATTGTTTATCATGCCTTCCATGGTCTTGCAAACACAGCTAATTAAGGAAATCGGACGATAATTGGAAGCATCTGTATGATCACGTCCAGGTTTAGGTATTGGTACTACTATAGAGTCCATGAAGGACGAAATTTACCCGGTGTCGAAATATCATCAAAACTATTTAGGAGAGTTTCCAGACAGGATTCTGGTAAGTGCTTCAGGAGTTGATAATGTATGTTATCAGCTCCGGTAGCAGTGTCCTGAGCTTGATCAAGGGCAGTATGGAGTTCATGAACAGAAAAATTTTCATTATAATCTTCCCCATTATCAGAATTGAAATCAATAGTTTTCTTTTCTTGTTGTTTTTGATATTGCTGAAATTTAGGTACATAATTAGAAGAGGACGAATGTTTAGCAAGAGTTTCGCCTAGTTTATTAGCAATATCTGATTTATCAGTAAGTAATTGATCTCCATGTTTAAGATGATGGACAGTAGATTTAGTACCTTTACCTTTAATTTTCTGGACCATGTTCCATACCTTGGACATTGGGGTCCGTATATTATTTTGGATACATAATTTTACCGAAAATGGCGTTTGTTTTGTTTAAAAGTACAACGTGCTTTACCATTTAAAATTTTAGACTTATTTAAATCATGCACCATAGAATGGCGACGGAAATAATGTTCTGCTTTTTTCCTTGCCTTCCTCGCTTGTTTGCATTCATCACTGAACCATGGTTTTCGAATATGTGGAACTGCAGAGGACTTTGGTATACACTCATCAGCTATGGAATTCAGTTCATCTGAAAAGCATTTAATAGCATCAGGAACGTCAATAAAACGTTCAGGTTTAAGCTTTTCAGCACACAGTGTGTCATATAAAGCCCAGATAGCCTTTTTAAGTTTCGCCTTGATGATGGAGGAACATCAGATGGAGTTACAGATTTGAGTATAGTAGGAAAATGGTCACTTCCACAGAGGTCATCATGGACTGACCATTGAAATTCATTTAGTAGTTCTGAATTTGTGAGTGACAAATCGAGAGCAGAATAGGTCCCTGTACCAGGGTGTAAATATGTGTTGGAACCATCATTATAAATACATAAATCATTGTCAGAACAAAAGTCCTCCAACAACTTACCTTGAGTGTTTGTAGTTACACTACCCCAGAGTGGGTTGTGTCCATTTAAATCTCCCATTATGATACAGGGCTTCGGGAGTTGGTCATACAGAGTTTGAAGATCAGTTTCTGCAAACGTCGAAGATGGCTAAATATCAAGAGAGCATAGCGTAAATGCTACATGTAAAGTAATTTTCACTGCAACAGCCTGCATATTAGTATTAAGTAAAACAGGGCTTTGAATAACGCTTTGTCTGAGTAGAATGGATGATCCACCAGCGGTTCTATCACCCGGAGGTGCAAAACAATGATATGCATTAAATTGAGGAAGGTCAAATGTATATCTGTTTGTTTGAATATGTCTCTTGGAGACATATCGCTGAAGGTGTAAAATCGTGGACTAATAGCTCTAATTCGTGTAAATTAGCCTTCAATCATCTGCAGTTCCACTGTACAATATTATTAGAATAAACTATCTTTTGGTGGGATTTATTGGGGATCTACCCCGCACTCTTTTGGAGGGCGACAAGCTATGTGTGCTAGAATGGACGTTTTCAGAAACGTCCATGTCTTCAAGATACCCGTATTTATTAAACAACTGAATTTTGTTTTGTGACCCTTTACTAGCTCTGCCACTTTGTTGTTTGGAAGCATCAGGCTTTGGCTTCTTTTTACTTTTCACCGTTTGTTGACTATCAGCTGTCGATTGAGACTTTGAGTGTGACTGAGATGATGATTTGTGATCAGAAGAAGACTTTGAGGTACTAGGAAGTGATTCTTCACTTTGTGATGATACAGCCGGGTACAAAAGCTGTGGAGAATCGCAATTTACCCAAGGCAAGGTAGTTTGGCAGCCTGTGGTTGATTTTGTTATTTTAAAGTTGGATCCCGATGATGTTTTTGCTACTCTAGCATAACTTTCTGGAAGATCAGATCTCTTTACCAGTTTTTTGGCCTCGGAAAAAGAGATGTTTTGCGTAAATTTGATTTTATTGATTTCCATTTGCTCTTTCCAAATAGGACATTGTTTAGAAAATGAGGAATGGTCGCCTGAACAATTGGTGCATCTTTTGTAATCACTGTCACAATCTTCTGTTGTGTGTGTCTTCTCACCACAGTGAGCACACACAAAAGACAACATGCAGGTATTTACACCGTGTCCATATTTATTGCATTTAAAACACCTGAGCGGGTTGGGGATGTATGTACGAACTGGAACGTTACAGTAGCCTGCCTTCACTGATTTGGGTGCATTTGGACATGAAAAAGTAAAACAGGTACGTATTCATTTTGATGGTTTCGTTGTTTCTGCGAGTTGAAAAGCGCTTGACACAGAGCACACCTTGATCCTTCATTTCAGATCCTATATCAAGTTCCGACATATCATTAAACAATCGATCACGATCTCTAACAATACCTTTACTCGTGTTCAAGGTCTTGTGAGCAGGGACCGTGACCGGAATGCCGACAAAAGATTTCATGTTCATCAGATTCGTTGCTTGTTGCTTTTTCCCGTATTCGACTAGCAGGGCACCCGAACACAAGTGTCTAATGTTTTTCACCTCCCCAGCATTACTTTGAATACCTTTGGATACAGCAAAGGGGTTCAACTTTAACGGTGTCTTGTCAGGAGTCTCAATAACAAGGAAACGCGGTCAATATTCAATCGATGCAGACGGTCTATGGTCAGTATCAAGAGGGTCAATATCAAGTGGACGTTTTGTCTTTTCGGTTGGGGTTTCGTACGCCACAGTTAGTGCAATATGGTTCATCATCCGAGCTCCCCACCCACTACGGAGTATCACAAGGACAATGCGAAAGCAAGCAAGCCTCCAGCTTGCAGCACCAAGGATACCCGGATGATATACTCCAGTAGAAGAATTACAAAGAATTAATCCACCAGATTGGCCCATGATTAGCATAAGACTCTAGGCAAAATTCAGAACTTCAAATACATTCCAAAACCAGAAAAGTCGCTTAATAATTCAGCCAAGACCGAAACTAAAAGTCCAAATTAACTTTGTGCAATGACATATACATAATCCATGCACAGGGCTTGGCATGACCGGCCAATTCAACCACCCGTCTAGGTGAAGTAAGGGCCAAAGTGGTGTGTTGGGCAAATGGAAAGCAGTTAAAAGCCAAAATGCCCTCAACCACCAGTTTCCCGTCCTCCACCGACACGGGACGCAACCCACGGCAAACAGGTTGCCCAATTTAGTCGCCTCTTACGACCAGCAATGGGGTGCTGTGGACACATTCTGTCCCGGGTCCACACGGGAGAAGAGCACTGAGCGTTACCCTGCACCCACCACGAGGAGGTGGCTCTTCATGGGTGCCAGATTTAGCATGAGGGCGAGCAACGACAGCAGAGTATGTTATACTTGATGACTAAGGCGAGGCTGCATTTACTAAACGTTTTGCCTCATGATAGGTGACATTCTTTTGAGTTTTGATTTTGATAATTTCATATTCACGTTTCCAGATTTCAGATGACTTTGATGAAGACATGGTCTCCAAGACAATTAACACATTTCGGAGAAGACAAACAGTCAGAACCTTCACGATCTTCTTCACCACATCTGTAGCATGCTGCACGATTCCTGCAAGATTGGGCACCGTGACCAAACTTTTGACACTTGTAACAACGAAGTGGATTTGGAATATATTGCTCCACTTTGATATTACAATATCCAGCTTTGATATACTTTGGGTGTTTCGGTTGTGAAAAAGAAATCAAATAAATATTTGTATTGAAAGTTTCTCCATTTTTCTTAAAAGTGAATCGTTTGACATGAGTGACTCCTTGATTTTGTAGTTCAGTGGCGATTTGTGTTTCACTCCTGTGGGCAAGCCACCGGTCTCTGTCTCTCAAGATGCCTTTGCTGCTGTTCAAAGACTTATGCGGAGAAACAGATACTGCAGTATTTGCAAGCTGTTTTGTACCTATGGGTGTAGCTGATTGTTTCGCTGTTTTACACTCTATGAGGAGAAACCCAGATCTAATTTTTGTAACAGCTTGGACATCCCCAACAAGTCCATAAATGTCTTTTGATGTGGCAAATGGATTGAGATATAGAGGTTCACCGTCAGTAGAAGATACAACCAAAAATCTACTACATGTATCCGGTAAACTGTTTGTAGGACTGTCCTCGTCAGAGGACAAACACTCATCTAGGGCTCGTTTATGTTTTTCGGGTTGAGCCATGGTTAATAATAGAAAGTTCACCATCCCAGCTCCCCACCCTCCACCGAGTATCACATGGACAATGCTTTATACCAGTGGCTCTCCGACTGGCAGCACCAAGGATACTGGAATGGTACACTCCAGCAGAAGATTAATTCAAAATTAATCGATCAACCAGATTGGCCCATGAGACACTGCCTTCTGGGCATACGACTCTAGGCAAAGTTCATATCAGTTTTCAAATCTAAAAGTTTTATGTGAATGAAAAAGCCAAGGCCAAAATTGAAACTGTACAAAATCAAATCTGTGCAATTACAAAAATAATCCACGCACAGGGCTTGGCGTGACCAGCCGATTGGTCGAACCGGGCCCATTCGACCACCCGTCTAGGCGAAGTCAGGGCCAAAGTGGTGTATTCAGCAACAGGAACACGGTTACAGGTCCCTATTGCCCTCAACCACCAGGATCCCCTCCTCCACCGACACAGGGCCGCAACCCACGGCAAATGGGTTGGTGGACCAAATATCCCCCCGGGTCCACTACGGGGGTGTCGGCGAGCTCTTGGCGTTACCCAGCACCAACCACGAGGAGGTAGCTCGCCACGGGTGCCTAATGCAGAAGAAGTGGGACACCCAAGTTGGTTTCAATAAAATACATGAAATAAAACCCTATATCGGTTATACCTACTTGAGTTGTCAGTCCAGATTTGAAGAGGTCATCATGCGATGATGTCGTATTGGCCACATCAGATAGTCCACCACAAGGGATACCTATTTTAAATCAGTATGAAGGATATATTTAACAATATAAATTCTCATTTTATTATTGGATTTTTAAAAGAATTGGATTTGTTGACTGATTTGTTAATAGATCTACATTCTATGTTTGGAACTTTCAATAACTCAGATTGTTAGTGGCTGTACCCTCAAGGGAGGTTGTAAGTGCGTAAGAGGGTGCGTAAGTCCAATACATTTGAAGTGACATTTAATCTTCCACACTTTTAGCTGTAGAATTATTGTCATTATAATTCGTGGCTAAACTTGCATACAATCGCCAAAAGCTGAAGGAATGGTGTAAATATAACTAGGGATCAGGTACTACATGTCCCAATGGCCCCTAGTATGGTGATCTACCTTCAGTTGTTGCTAATCAATAGCCAGTTTTTACGTGGTATTGTCTAACATGTTGTTCTGCTTTTAAAAATACATTATAGCTAGTTTTAAATCTGTTTGGGATACTCTAGTTATTTTACAGTCCGTCGATGACTGGTTCTTTAATTACATGTATTTTTTGTGTGCATCTACAACATTTCTCGTCACTATATGGCTACAATATTGCCGATGTGATGTTAAATTTTAAGTCACTCACTCACTCACTTTCAATCAATAGCCTGTTTTAGATTGTATTGTCCGAATAGTGATGTTAGTTTTAACTGTTCATGCTAGTTGTAATTCAAATTGTGATATTCTATTTTTTTTACTGTCCTTCGTTGACAGATCTCTACAATATGAATATATTCCATTTAAATGTTAAATGTTCTCGTCACGATATGACTAAGATATTGTCGATGTGAGGTTAAATATTAACTCACTCACTCACTGAGGCTAGAGAATATCAGTCATTTTCCAATTTGTAATAGTAGGTATGTAAGTATTTGTGTATACAAACCTAATACGTCTGAGGAAATATGTGTACACTAGCTCTCGTCCTAATATCGCTGTGACAATGTGCACATAGTAGCTCTCGCCCTAATTTGGCTGGGACAATGTGAGTACACCAGCGGCTGAGACGATGTCGATGTAGTATTACATTCACTAACGTACATTGACATGAATTATGCAAAACATACTTTGTCATAAGAGCTCTTTTTGTGTTTGAAGGCTCTGAATGAACCATTAACATCCAGTGCCTGCAATATGACTTCCCCTTGTTTGGAGGCCGGATGTAGAAAGATCTGCAATGCTGGTTCGCCGTGTTTGAAGGCTGGATGTGGAAAGGTTTGTGTGGGAGGTAAGTGATAACTGTACAAGAACAACTTTTTTGGCAATGATCAAGAAACTGTTGAAAGATAACGCATATGTTTGCGTATTCGATTTTTCAGTAGTTTTTGACGTTTAAGTTACGGTACGAAATTCTGAAAATGTGACTAGCATGGTCGTTTAAACAAAATCAGCATTATCTTTTGTTATTTTTAAATTCCATCTAAATCATTAACGATCTGGTCGGCAGGTGGGATTTGTTGTTTGCCTTCTTATAGGCGGTTCTCAAGTTATAATGTTCACTATTTGTGATTATGTTTGACTAAATATAAACTTTGGTTTAGGAAGAGAGTGTTATTTAGAAGTGAATACTGTGGTAGTTCTGTTATATGGCAGAGGTGTGTTGGTGTGTAGACTGGTAGACAGCAGCAACGTCCAGGTTACTGAGAATGCAGAAAATAATCATACAAGTTGATGATCTCTGAAAGAGCAGTGACGTCTAATAAGTTTGTGTTATCTCAATGAGCGGGGCTGGGGTAGGAATGTGAGCAAATTCTTAGGCAATATGATGAGTATGAGTTGAAATTGTGGTATGAGTATAGGCTGAGACAGAAGTGTGTGTATAGGCTGAAAAAGGGGGCTGAGTATAGGCTGAGTATAGGGTCCGAAAAGACTATAAAAGGGGAATGTGTATAGGCTGAGAGTGGAGGTTGCGTAAAGACAGAGACCAGGGCATGATTATATAGTTCGAGACAGGAAAGGAAAACCGGATAACGTAAAACGAAACTTGATTGAAAACCAAATTCTACGGATAGTCAACTTCTTTAGTTTATACTTTGTAGAGATGTCAAAAAATAGGTCAAAAGAGGATTTTAGGTCCGACTCAGATCTCCAGAAATCGATGTTACTTACAAATCACCCAACTAATGTAAATGAACTAGCTAACCTCAAACCTTCTTGACAAACAATTGCCTGCTACGCGAAAACAGAAGCATGGTAAGCCGATGTACAGTAGTAACATCCAGCAATCCAACGCACACAGACGAGCTATGGAGGAAATCAGGACTTGTAATACATCGTCAAATGTATAAATCGAACGTAAACAAATTCAAGGATTGCAAGTCCGAAGTTTAGAGGAGCAAGATGGTGTCAAATCTGACCAATGGAAGGATGCTTTTCTCTCAGATATTCAGTTTGGGTAAAGTAAATGACAAACCTTTTCCGGAGCATGGCACTTAAGAAGAATTTGCGAGTAATTGTTTTTAGTTTAATAGCAGCAAGATTGACAAGATTCGTCAGGCGTTTTCAAGAGTCTCTGAACGTGTAGGGAAAGCTGATGGTCGGATATTTGAAGTCACTGGGTTTCAATATTAGAAGAAGCAGAGGTCATGAAACTATTCTCTTGCTCTAACCCAACAAGTTGTGAAGAAGATCCCATTCCCACCAAGCTGAGTTTGGAGCATATAGAGAGAATCATACTACTTACAATAACAAGAATAGTCAATCAAAGTCTAGAAGAAGGAGTATTTCTAGAATGTTTCAAATCCGCAGTTGTAAAACCTTTATTCAAGAAATCTAGCCTGGACAAAAACAAAATTTCAAACTGTCGGCCTGTCTCAAACCTTCCCAACACTTTTGGACAAAGCTGTTCAGTACCGCATTGTCGAACATATGAAATCCAATCACCTGGAGCCCAAGTTTCAGAGTGCTTATCATGTCGGTCATAGCACGGAGAGAGTCATACTTAGAGTTGTAGGCGAACTACAACAAACAGTTGATCAGTGTAAACTGGGCGTTCTAGTTCTTGTAGATTTAACAGCAGCTTTTGACACAGTGGACCACTGTGCACTTCGTATAAGCAGTCAGAATTTGGCGTCTTAGGATCTGCTCACTACTGAATCACCTCTTATCTATCAGGAAGACAACAAGCTGTTGCCATTGATGACATCAAATCTGACAGAGTGTGACTGAAGTGCGGTGTACCACAAGGATCTGTGTTGGGGCCGGTTTTATTTACCATGTACACAAAGCCACTTGGTCACCTCGTAGATAGTATGCTTGTCGTAAGAGGCGACTAACGGGATTGGGTGGTCAGACTAGCTGACTTGGTTGACACATGTCATCGGTTCCCCATTGCGCAGATCGATGCTCATGTTGTTGATCACTGGATTGTCTGGTCCAGACTCGATTATTTACAGACCGTCGCCATATAGCTGGAATATTGCTAAGTGCGACGTAAAACTAAACTCACTCACTCACCTCATAGATAGCCATGACAAAGGTCATCACCTATATGCAGACGACGTACAGGTGATGGACATTTTACTTCCTATCCAGAATCATACCTCACCATTATCATCATTAAAGCAGATTAAAACTGAACAACAGCAAAACAGAAGCCATGCTTTTTTGGAACAAAGTGCATGCTGAAGAAGAACAAAATAGACAAGCTCTCTGTTGGTATAGAAGAAATAAAGCTCTCCTCTTGTGTTCTGGACCATAAATCAGAAATGGACTGTGAAAAGCATGTAACTGACTTATGTAGAAAGTGTCACTACCATTTACACAACATCGGGAACATTTGTGCACTTTTTCATCTAAG
The DNA here is from genome assembly GCF_037392515.1 of Haliotis asinina. Classification (NCBI taxonomy): domain Eukaryota; kingdom Metazoa; phylum Mollusca; class Gastropoda; order Lepetellida; family Haliotidae; genus Haliotis; species Haliotis asinina. Next base: position 49,709,007 of record NC_090280.1, on the reverse strand, counting down.
ACGCTGTGGCAGTCCTCGTCAGGACGCTATTAGGTTCTATCTAGGCTTGATTATTGCAACAGTCTCCTTCTGAGTGCAAACCAAGAAGAAGTTCACAGATTACAGAAGATACAGAACAAGGCAGCCAGGATAGTGGCACTCAGATCCAAGTACGATCATACCACGCCAATGCTAAGATCTTTGCATTGGCTACCTGTACAGGCATTGAACAAAGTTCTCTGTTTCATATATCAATGTGTAAATGCACCCGAGTACGTGTGTGCACTAATTAATGTGTACAAACCATTTCGTTCTCTCACATCAGATACAAAGCATTTGCTCCCTGATACCAAGAAGCTCAAACGATTTGGACAGTGTTCATTCAAAACCTCTGACGCTACTTTATGGAATGCTATGACACAGAACATGCCTATAATTGGAGAGTTTTGCATTACGCTTTTGCTCTGCGAAAAAAATACTTTACCGGTTTTTCCTTTCCACATGAATGAGGAGCATTTGTCTTATACGTTATTTATCAGTTCTACGTTCAGATTGGGAATCTTGTGTACTAGCTTATATCTTCTGACCGTTGTGTACATTTCCCCCATTTATCTGCCTTTAATAAAGACCTTTTTGCTTTTGCTTGTAATTCTATGTAAAAGTTTTCAATATGTGGAGCTATTGTTGAGGTTGTCCTGTACGACTTTATGATATTGGGCGGTGCGTTTAATATATTCTTTTGAGTATACCTTTTAAGGTATAATGTGATAAATCCATGTTTATAACTTTCTTATACTTCACCTTTTTCAATGTGTAATTTAGTCAATTTAACAAATACAAATGTAAATCTTTCCAAGAAAGGTTCTTGTAAACATCATCGGTGAATTCGGAAGGTTCCCGGGCTTTTTTCATCGTTCATGTTCTCGAGAGCATAAAGGACATTATGGAAGACTATTTGAATCTTCTTTCAATACTTTTAAGCAAATAGTAAATCTAGGTTTTCATCCTTCACGTCTTTAGCTGTTTAGTACCAGTTATGATCTTTCCTTCTTTACCTAATCTAGTAATAGCTTTATTCAGATGGGTTTTTTTCTAACGACAGAAAATATTTAGTTGGTTTTTCAACTTTGGACAGTTGCACTGAATCAACTAAAACATGGACACATATTTTTACGTTCTATTTCCTAGTCTTTCAAACCCTCGCTAAATGTTCTTTGCAGTTAGTTGTTAATAAACGCTTGGACAATAGTAACATCATTGTGTGGTACTTACCCAACCCTGCTGACTCTCCTGTTCAGTATAAATTTGGAAGTGTACTTTAGAAGCAGCATTTGTGGTTTCCTTTTGCTTTCTATGCCAACCAGTCAATATATTTGTAATCTAAAGTAAAGTAAGGATTTCAAAATTAATAAATAAGAACCATTCTATGTACTCCCAATATGTGGTCCTTCAATTTCAGCCCTGTTAATCTCATAATGTTGTCTAAAAAATTTATTGAGTTAACACTTGTCTCACAGCATCATCGTCCTGTGAACTACATAGCGCCTCGAAGACTGGGAACCTGTCAAACGTGACACTCATCTTGTCCCAAGGACGAAAGGGCATTAACTGTAAAGATTGTATTGGTAGAACACCAATGATGTGGGCAGCTACTGAAAGACATAGAGAAGTGGTGCAGATGCTTGTAACTAAAGGGGCTAACATGTCACTAGTTGATAGATTCGGCATCAACATCCTTCACTCAGCCTGCCTGGGGGGAGATGTAGAGGTGGTGAAGTATGTTCTTTCACAGAACATGTTGGACATTAATAGTAGAGAACAGTGCGGGAGGACAGCTGTAATGCTGGCAGCAGAGAATGGACACAAAGACGTGGTGGAATTGCTTGTTGACAAAGGAGCTGACTTGTCACTGGTGGATGAAACAGGTGACAACGTCCTTCACTGCGCCTGTCGTGGGGGGGATGCCGGGGTGGTGAAGTACATCCTCTCAAAGAATCGGGTTGATATCAACAGAAGAGGATTACATGAGCTGACACCGATCATGATGGCAAGAAGATGCAAACATAGAGAAGTGGTGGAGTTACTCCTGAGTAAAAGAGCTGACGGGTCACTCAGATATTACAATCATATAAATATGCTTTTGTCTGCATGTAGGGAAGGAGACATGGAGGTGGTTAAGTTTGTCCTCTCACAGAATATTGTGGACGTCGACATAGAAGGGCCGAGGAAGAAAACACCTGTGATGCTCGCAGCCCAATATGGACATAAAGAAGTGGTAGAGTTACTGGTTGAGAATGGAGCTGACTTGACACTTGCATGGGGCACTGGTAGCAACATCCTTCACTTGGCCTGTTCGACAGGACGTCTGGAGGTGGTGAAGTATATCCTTCCACAGAACATTGTTGACATCAACTGTAGAGGGTGGATGAAGAAAACACCTGTGATGAACGCAGCAGAATCTGGACATAAAGACGTGGTAGAGCTACTGGTTGAGAATGGAGCTGACTTGTCACTTGCATGTTACAGTGGTAGCAACATCCTTCACTTGGCCTGTTTGAAAGGACATCTGGAAGTGGTAAAGTTTGTCCTCTCACAGAATATTGTGGACGTCGACATAGAAGGGCCGAGGAAGAAAACACCTGTGATGCTCGCAGCCCAATATGGACATAAAGAAGTGGTAGAGTTACTGGTTGAGAATGGAGCTGACTTGACACTTGCATGGGGCACTGGTAGCAACATCCTTCACTTGGCCTGTTCGACAGGACGTCTGGAGGTGGTGAAGTATATCCTTCCACAGAACATTGTTGACATCAACTGTAGAGGGTGGATGAAGAAAACACCTGTGATGAACGCAGCAGAATCTGGACATAAAGACGTGGTAGAGCTACTGGTTGAGAATGGAGCTGACTTGTCACTTGTATGTTACAGTGGTAGCAACATCCTTCACTTGGCCTGTTCGAGAGGACGTCTGGAGGTGGTGAAGTATATCCTTTCACAAAACATTGTTGACATCAACTGTAGAGGGTTCCTGAAGAAAACACCCGTGATGAACGCAGCAGAATCTGGACATAAAGACGTGGTAGAGCTGCTGACGGAGAAAGGGGCTAACTTGTCACTTGCATGTTACAGGGGTAGCAACATCCTTCACTTGGCCTGTTCGAGAGGACATCTGGAAGTGGTAAAGTATGTCATTTCACAGAATATTGTAGACATCAATGGAGGAGGAATACAGAACATGACACCGGTAATGATGGCAGCAAAATCCGGACATAAAGAAGTGGAAGAGTTTCTCGTGAGTAAAGGAGCTGAAGTGTCTTAATTCTCAGGTTATTAGGGTTCCATACCTAAAAAGTCAGAGAGGGATTGTTACTGTTTGATTTTTTTTTATTATACGATTATAGATTAAAACATTGTGTGCAGCTGAAAGCGGTCATTATTATTTTTATTGTTAATCCTGTGGTTTCCATTTTTAAAGTTAAACACAACCACAACCAGTCCTTAGAATTAAACCTCACCATTGTGCTCTTGGCCCTCAAGCAGCTTCCACAAACATGTAAAAGATCAAGGCTCAAGGACGAAGATCAAATAAGACAAAATAAATCAAAAGGAATTAGTGAGTGAGTGCGTTAATAGTTAACGTCACATCGGCAATATCTCAGCTACATCGTGACGAGAACATTTAACATTTAAATGAAATATATACATGTGGTAAAATATGTCAACGAAGGACAGCAAAACAACTAGAATATCACATTTTTAATTAAAACTAGCATGGAAAGTTCAAGCTAATATCACTATTTAGACAATGCAAAATAAAAACAAGCTATAGATCGCCAACAACAGAAAGTAGATCATGACACTAGGGACCATGGGGACTTCCAGTACCTTTGCTACATACATGGATCCTAGTTAGATTGACACCACCCCTTCAGCTGCTGGTGATTGTACGAAAAGTTAGCCAAAAATTAAAACAACAAGAATTCACCGTTTAAAAACCTGGAAAGTTCACATAGATCTGAAAGTTGTTGGACTTACGTACCCTCTGAGGCTCAGGAGGACAATAATTTTACAACATTTCAACCCCTTTTGAGGGTACAGGCACCAACCATTCAAGTTACTAATCCAAACTACCAATCATTGAAATATATCTATTCACAGAACATATTATTCAAAATTCAATAAAAAAATTCTTTTGAAAATCCAATAATTAAATGAGAACTGTGTTAAAAAGATCTTAATTGTTTTAGCTGTAAAGTACTTATCCCTTGTGATGGAGAATTCAACACAGTCAAACAAAATATGCTGGACCGTGACGCTGTCATCCCACCTTTTAACCATTTTTTATGAGTATATCTTGTATGGCGAATACGACATCGTAGTAAAATAACCTCTTCAAATCTGGACTGACAGCCCAAGTAGGTGTAACCAGTATGCGGTTTTATTTCATGTAATTTATTGATACCTACTTGGGTGTCCCACTTCTTCTGCATCAGAACACAGATATACGTCCTAATGCTAGTTTTGTAATCAGTGTATGGAAGAGGAGGTGGTGTTACAGATTTGTTGAGTGCTGCCTTGGCAGCAAGATCAGCCATTGTGTTACCAAAATGCCTACGTGGCTGGGTAACCAACGGAAGACGATGTCGTATTGGCCAGTAGCAAGATTATTATACAATTCAATAATTTCAATTAAAAGTGGATGTTTACAAGAAATATTTTTGATAGGCTGAAGACAAGAAAGAGAGATGGAATGGATTATATACAGTTTATGTTTAGGGTATCTTTGAATATACTTAAGCGACATTAATATGGCGTTAGCTTCAACTCTTAAAATAAAGGTGTTATTCGGTAATCTAGAAGATATTGTTCTGGATCCAATGACAGTGGGACAAGCCATTGCGCCACTTTCCTTGTACCCATCTGTAAAAAATAATTTACAATTGCTATATTTATGTTTCCATTGATTATATTCTTGGTTATATTGTATTTCATTAGTTTCTGATTTTTTAAGTGCAGTCAGTTCATTGCCAAAGAGAGAAGATGGGAAAGGGCTATATTATCTAACTCAATGCTGGCAGCAGAAATAAGTGGTTTTTTTCTTAAACCAAGAGGCAGAACAAGAGAAGATGTCTGACAGCATAAATCCTCATACAGTGGATTGAAAGGGTTCGGCTCATTGGAATATAGTTTTGTTACATACTGTAAAGCTAATTTTATACGTCGCTGCTCAAGAGATGGTTCATCAGCCTCGACATACAGGTGAAGTTCGAAAGGAGCCAAGACAAAGTCTCAGACCTTGACGATGGACAGAATCTAACAATTTTAAGTTGCTCATGCAGGCTCCACTATAGACGATGGAGCCATAATCAAGTTAAAAATCCACGAGTTATCTCTAGAGATGGAGAAGGGTAGCTTGGTCAACTCCTCATTTAGAATTTGAAACCACGTTCAGCAAGTCAAGTGCTTTCAGGCATTTAGTTTTAAGGGATTTAAAATGCGGTAAAAACGTTAAGTGTGAATCAAAGATTAGATCCAAGATCCATATTTGGCGTGCCACCTGGAGATAGTTCAGGGTCTTTATGTCTTTATGTGGTTTGTATTTACGACAAAAATGTATGCAGTTAGTTTTTGATTTAGAGAATTGAAAGCCGTTTTCAAGACACCAGTTATTAATCCTGTTTAAACACAACTGCAGTTGCCATTCAATAGTGAGCATATTTTTCCCACGACAAGAAATATTAAACCATACACCAATAACGATCCATCAATTGAATCATTTAAAACTTTTGATAAACTGTTTATCTTTATACTAAAATGTGTGACAGACATAATACTGCCTTGTGGAACTCCCTGATCCTGAGGCACCCGTGGTGAACCACCTCCTCGTAGTGGGTGCTGGGTAACGCTAAGTGCTCGCCAACCCCCCGTGTAGATCCGGGGGGATATTTGGTCCACCAATCCGTTGGCCGTGGGTTTCGTCCCTGTGTCGGTGGAGGAAGGGATCCTGGTGGTTGAGGGTAATAGGGGCCTTGAACCATGTTCCTGTTACTCAACATACCACTTTGGCCCTGGCTTCACCTAGACGGGTAGTAGAACTTGCCCTATGCATGGACAAACTTCCTCAGCAATTATTGTGCATGTTTGTACATTTGTGACAATGAGCGTTTATCATACTCTATACTATAATAATTTGCCTAGAGTTCTATGCCAGAAGGCGTTGGCTCATGGGCCAATCTAGTGATGTTGGCCTCTGAATGATGTATGTCTCTAACTTCTTGTCTAGGGCCGAACCAGTCTGGCAGTGAATTGGTAGACAAATACATCTCTTCGTGTCATATTCACTGGAGTATACCATCCCTGTAAACCTGGTGTCAGCATCTAGACACGGTCCTTGTTTACACTCCATGGTGGGTGGGGAGCAGGGATGTTGAATGATTTTCCTTTTGTCATGACTATCCAACAAGCTGGTTCAACTCGACATGAAAAAAGCGACGTCTGGACGAAGTAGATCGTCCATCCGAAACTAATTCAAACACTGATTCCTGGTCTATATTTCTAGTAACATCCTGCAGTATGTTATCGCTGTGGCGATTCTCATGATGGCACAGGTTGCGAGAATGACCTCAAGTGTGTTAACTGCAAAGAGACACATGCTGCTTCTTCAAGGCCATGCCCTATATATCAAAGGGAATCGAAGAGAATGAAAATAAAATGTGAAACAAATCTCTCTTATTTAGAAGCCCAAAAACTTTTCACCACTCATTCCTCAAACCCATCAAATATAACATATTCCGCTACAGTTACCCGTTCTGTAGCACTGTCCTCAGCTGCATGTCAAACTGACTTGACCTGGGTCAAGTCAGAAAAACCTGTGTTTTCATCTAGGAAACCTACTTCTGAGTCATCACAAATGACTGCTTCGCCACTCGCCCCATCACACGCACCCACAATTCCAGAGAAAAACCAGAAAGGAAAAAAATTAAATGGGAAAGAAACACATGTTGTTCCTCTACAAAATTACAAAATACTTATGAGCCTCTAGACATGGCAGCACTGATAGCAGGACGGTCGGAGGTGCTTACCACCGTCACGTTCGCGCGAAAGATCGCCAATTGAGCCACCATGACTCAGCTGGCCAATATAATTCAATGGAACTGCAGAGGGATTAAAAATAACTTTAACGAGTTACAGTTACCCGTACAAGATCATCAGCCGTCGGCATTCTGTATCCATGAGACATATCTTAAAGTGAGTGAGTGAGTGAGTTAATACTTAACGTCACATTGGCAATATTTCAGCCATATCGTGACGAGAACATTTTGATACTGAAACGAAATATGTATACATTATAAAATCCTGTCGTCAAAGGACAGTAAAACCACTAGAGCATCACATTTACAATTAAAACTAGTGTGGAGAGTTAAAACAATTACCACTATTCGGACAATACAACATAAAATACGGGCTGTAGATCGCCAACAACTGAAGGTAGATCACCATACTAGGGACCATGGGGACTTACAGTACTTCTGCTACCTGCATGGACCCCAGATGGATTTACACCATCCCCTCAGCCGTTGGCGATTATACTGAAAGTTAGCCATTATTAAAAACAACAAATATACTACGATTAAAAGTTTGGTCGTACTAAATTTACATAGAATGTTTTGGACTTACGTACCCTCTCAGGAGGACAATAATTTTACAATACTTCAACCCCCCTCGAGGGCACATCCACTAACAATCTCAGTTATTAATCTAGACTACCAATAATAAAATATTTATCTATTTACAATTCTAATAACAAATCTAATTCTTTTAAGAAGGCAATAATTAAATGAGAGCTGGTATGAGTAAAAAGATCAATCATAGTTCGTGAATTAAAATACTGATCCCTTGTGATGGAATACTCTACACAGTCAAGCAGGATATGCTTGACTGTGATTCTTTCATCACAAGGGATGCAGAACGGAGGATCCTCACCTTTCAAAAGGTATTCATGAGTATATCGTGTATGGCCAATACGACATCGCCGCAAAATGACCTCTTCAAATCTGGACTGACAACCCAAGTGGGTATACCCAATATATGGTTTAATTCCATGTAATTTATTTACACCCACTTGGGTGTCCCACTTCCTCTGCATCAGATCACGGATATAAGATCTAATGGTAGCTTTGTAATCAGTGTAGGGAATAAGAAGTGGTGTCACAGATTTGTTGAGTGCTGCCTTAGCAGCAAGATCGGCCATTGCGTTACCAGAAATGCCTACGTGACTGGGTAACCAACAAAAGACGATGTCGCATTGGCCAGTAGCAAGATCATTATACAATTCAATAATATCAATTAAAAGTGGATGTTTACAAGATAGGTTCTTAATAGCCTGAAGGCAAGAAAGAGAATCTGAATAAGTTATATATTGTTTATGTTTAGTGTGTCTTTCAATATATTTGAGAGCCGATAATATGACGTTTGCTTCTGCTGTAAAAATAGAGCTGTTATATGGTAATCTAGAAGATATTGTTCTGGATCCAATGACAGTGGCGCAAGCCACTGCACCACCGTCCTTGGACCCATCTGTAAATAAAGCTTTATAATTGCTATATTTATGTTTTAATTGATTATATTCTTGTTTGTATTGTAATTCATTAGTTTCTGATTTTTTAAATGTGGCTAATTTTAGGTCGACTTGTGGCCTAACTAACTGCCAAGGAGGAGAAGAAAGAAGACGGGAAGGTGCTATATTGTCCAGCTGAATGCCGGCAGCAGAAATAAACGATTTAATTCTGTGGCCTAAAGGCGGAACAAGAGAAGTTTTTCTGTTGTACCGTTCCTCAAAAAGGGGATTAAAGATGCAGTTATAGGCAGGGTTTGACTGATTGGAATGTAGTTTTGTCACGTACTGTAAGGCTAATTTTATACGGCGTTGATCAAGGGATGGCTCATCAGCCTCGACGAAGAGGCTCTCAATGGGTGACGTTCGAAAGGAGCCAAGACAAAGTCTTAGACCTTGATGATGGACTGAATCTAAAAGTTTAAGGTTACTTTTGCAGGCTCCACTATATACAATTGAGCCATAGTCAAGTTTAGAGCGGACAAGTGATCTATATAAGTGAAGGAGAGTAGTCTGATCCCCTCCCCACTTTGAATTGGATACAACTTTTAACAAATCGAGCGCCTTGAGGCATTTAGCTTTAAGAGATTTAATATGTGGCAGAAATGTTAAATGGGAATCAAACATTAAGCCCAAGAACTTGGCCTCCTTTACAACCTTGATGGGAGAGCCATTTAAGGTTAGCTCTGGGTCCTTATGAGGTTTATATTTTCTAAAGAAGTGTATACAATTAGTTTTGGATTTAGAAAATTTAAATCCGTTTTCAAGACACCGGTTATTTATTTTATTTAAACACAACTGTAATTGCCGTTCAATGGTGCGCATATTTTTACCACGACAAGAGATATTAAAATCATCCACGAATAATGATCCATCAATTGAATCATTTAAAACCTTTGATAAACTGTTGATCTTAATGCTAAATAATATGACAGAGAAAATACTGCCTTGAGGGACACCCTGATCCTGATTGTAATGATCAGACAGGGTAGAACCCAATCGGACTTGAAATTGCCTGTCTTGTAAAAACTGTGATATAAAAAGAGGTAAACGACCTCTCAAACCAAAATCATGTAAATCCTTTAAAATGCCATTCTTCCACGTGGTATCATAAGCTTTCTCGAGATCAAAGAAAATCGATACAGCATGTTGTTTATTTACTATAGCATTTTTCACAAAGGATTCTAAACGTACCAAATGATCAATGGTACTGCGATTTTTCCTGAAACCACATTGAATATTTGTAATAAGGTTGTTGGTTTCAAGATACCATGTTAATCTATTATTTACCATTCGCTCCATGGTTTTACATACCCAACTCGTTAAGGAGATTGGTCTGTAATTAGATGGATCAGTATGATCTCGACCAGGCTTTGGTATTGGGACTACAATGGCATTACGCCAGGAAGTTGGAAAATTGCCTGTAGTCCAGATATTATCAAATATATTAAGCAGCGTTTCCAAACATGTTTTGGGCAAATGCTTCAGGAGCTGATAATGGATACCATCAGCCCCTGTAGCTGTATCATGAGCCTGTTCAAGGGCGGTATAGAGCTCATGCAGTGAAAATAGTTCATTATAATCTTCACCATTGTCCGAGTTAAAATTGATTGTTTTCTTCTCCTGTTGTTTCTGGTGCTTTTGAAATTCAGGGACATAATTGGATGAAGATGAGTGCCTGGCGAGAGTTTCACCAAGCTTATTGGCAATGTCAGCCTTATCCGTTAATAAATTATCACCATCCTTTAAATGTTGAACGGTAGATTTGGAACCTTTGCCCTTTATTCTTTGTATCATATTCCACACCTTTGAAATAGGTGTGCGTGAATTGATCTTGGAAACATATTTTCTCCAAGACTGACGTTTATTCTGCTTAAATGTGCGTCGAGCCTTGGCATTTAAAATTTTAACTTTATCTAAATTGTGAACAGTAGGGTGTCGGCGAAAATAGTCTTCTGCTTTCTTCCTACTTTTCCTGGCCTGTTTACATTCGTTATCAAACCATGGCTTACGAATGTGTGGATTTACAGAGGACTTAGGAATAGTATCATCAGCAATTTGTTTCAGTGTCTCCGAAAATGACTGGATTGCATCATGAGCGTCCATGAAAAATTCTGGTTTTAAGTTTTTAGTACAACTAGTCTGAAATAAAGGCCAATTAGCTTTAGAAAAATTCCATCTTGACGTCGACAGATCATCAGTTGGATTTATAGCTGTGATTACTGTCGGAAAATGGTCACTACCACACAAGTAGTATGTACCCGTTGCTGGATGTAGATATGTGTTCGAACCGTCGTTAAATATGCACAAGTCATTATTAGAAACAAAATCTTCAAGAAGTTTACCTTTATTGTTCGTATCGTTGCTTCCCCACAGAGGATTATGACCGTTGAGATCTCCCGTTATAACACAGGGTCCCGGCAATTGGGAATATAAATCCTGAAGTTCTGATAGCTGAAGAGTCGAGGATGGTGGTATGTACAAGGAACAGAGTGTGATCGTGACGTGTAAGGTTAGTCGAACAGCAACAGCCTGAAGTTTAGTTGTAAGAGGAACAGGGCTGTGAATGATACCCTGTCTCACCAAAATGGAAGCACCCCCGGTTGCTTTATCCCCCGGAGGTGAAAAACAGTGATACAAGTTGTACTGACGCATTTCAAACTTATCATCACGTTTAAGAAATGTTTCCTGTAGACTAAATGCTGATGGGTTTAAATCTTGAGCTAATAATTGGACTTCGTGAAAATTATTCCTAAGCCCTCTGCAATTCCACTGTACTACATTTGTAGCGTTACTCATGGCGGTTCTATTGGAGACCTGTCACGTGTACGAGGGGAGGGTGTACCGTTATTTCGGTTTTGTGAAGATGGCGTATCGTCCATCTCCAAAGACTCAAACAAATTGTGAACCTCTACAGGAGTATCAGCAGGAGATTTCTTTGATCTACGATTTAGACGTTTTCTTTGCGATTTTGACATTTCACCTTTTGACGTGTCAACATCTATAGCTGTTTGAACAACTTCACCTGATACATGACTAATAGTCTGAGAGGCAGACGCTGTAAAAAAGCCCTGACTGCCAGAAGTACTATTCACATGAACAGGTTTCTCAGAAGCCATCCAGGTCAAATCCGTTTGACACGAAGTAGAGATTGTTTCTGGTCGTCGTGAGACTGCAGCAGAGTATGTCACAGTGGGAGAGGGATTATGTTGATTCTGGCTAAGGACTTTGTTTTTAGCCTCCATGAAGGAAATATTTGTTTCATACTTTAATTTAAGTATCTTAGATTGCATTTGCCATTCAGGACAACATTTAGAAGAGGGAAGATGACTGCTTCCACAATTGGCACATTTAATATCATTGCTGCAGTCAGAGTCCTGATGATGTTCACTACAACGATGACAACGAGGGTTCGGCTATTAGCAAGAAATTGGAGACATATAGAACACAGAGGTCGACATCACCAGATTGGCCCATGAGCCACCGCCTTCTGGCATAGGACTCTAGGCAAGTAGATATAGCAAAAAGGTATTACACACTAGACGTCAAAAATGACCAATGCCCAATAAATCAAATGTGCGAAAATACTTTCTATGCACAGGGCATGGCGTGACCAGCCGATTGATAGAATCGGGAAGATTCTACCACCCTTCTAGGTGAAGTAAGGGCCGAAGTGGTGTGTTGAGCAACAGGAGCAAAATGGTTCAGTCTCCTACTGCCCTCAACCATCAGGATCCCGTCCTCCACCGACACGGGACGCAACCCACGGCAAACAGGTTGCCCAATTTAGTCGCCTCTTACGACAAGCAATGGGGTGCTGTGGACACATTCTGTCCCGGGTCCACACGGGAGAAGAGCACTTAGCGTTACCCAGCACCCACCACGAGGAGGTGGCTCTTCATGGGTGCCTACATATCTTAAAGATACAGATAATTTTAATTTGAGACAATATGATGCTTACTATTCTTTTTTCTCCTCAAGGGGATCGTGCAACTGGAGGTGCTTCTATTTTAGTACATCACAACGTCATCCATAGCTCAGTTGCTCTAAATACACTATTGCAACCTGTAGCTGTTCGTATTACTTTGCACATGGCGCTGACAATATATGCGCCCTCCTCAAATATTCCAATATCACATCTTCAAAATCTATATGATCAACTCCCGAAGCCATGTTTGATCATGGGCGATCTAAACGGGGAGTGAGTGAGTGAGTTATTATTTAACGTCACATCGGCAATATCTCAGCCATATCGTGACGAGAACATTTAATACTGAAATGAAGTATATATATCTATTATGTAACCTGTCAACGAAGGACAGTAAAACAACTAGAATATCACAGATGAGATAATAAAACCAGTAACTATACCTAAAACAATTTATCTATAGAGGACAATACAATATAAAACTGGGCTATAGATTGCTAACAACTGAAGGTAGATCACCATACTAGCGACCATGGGGACTTACAGTACCTTTGCTACCTGCATGGACCCTAGCTGGATTTAAATCATCCCCTCAGCCGTCAGCAATTTCAGAAATCTAGCCATACAATAAGAAAACATAGATGTTTGTGGACTTACGTACCCTCTCAGGGGGACAATAGTTTTACAGTACTTCAACCCCCTTTGAGGATACAGCCACTAACAAGCACAGTTATGAATTTAAAGTTCCAATAATAAAATATTTATCTATTTACAATTCAGACAATAAATCCAATTCTTTTAAAAATGCAATGATTAAATGAGAGCTTGTGTTATTAAAAAGATCCTTCAGAGTTCGTGAATTAAAATACTGATCCCTTGTGATGGAATACTCAACACAGTCAAGCAGGATATGCTTGACTGTGATTCTTCCATCACAAGGGATACAAAACTGAGGATCCTCACCTTTAAGCAAATATTTATGTGTATATCTTGTGTGGCCAATACGGCATCGTCGCATGATGACCTCCTCAAATCTGGACTGACAACCCAAGTAGGTGTAGCCAATATACGGTTTTATTTCATGTAATTTATTGATACCTACTTGAATGTCCCACTTCTTCTGCATTAGATCACGGATATACGTTCTAATGCTAACTTTGTAATCTGAATATGGAAGAAGAAGTGGTGTCACAGATTTGGTGAGTGCTGCCTTGGCAGCAAGATCGGCCATCACATTCCCAGAAATGACTGGGTAACCAACAGAAGACGATGTCGTATTGACCAGTAGCAAGAGTATTATACAATTCAATAATTTCAATTAAAAGTGGATGTTTACAAGAAAGAGTTTTAATAGCCTGAAGGCAAGAAAGAGAGTCTGAATAGATTATATACTGTTTACGTTTCGGGTGTCTTTGAATATATTTAAGAGCTGTTAATATGGCGTTAGCTTCTGCTGTAAAAATAGGACTATTATCTGGTAATCTACAAGATATTGTTCTGGATCCAATGACAGTGGCACAAGCCACTGCGCCACCGTCCTTGGATCCATCTGTAAATAAGGGTTTGTAATTGCTATGTTGATGTTTTAATTGATGATATTCTTGTTTATATTGTAAGTTATTTGTTTCTGACTTTTTAAATGATGTTAAGGTAAGGTCAACTTGTGGCCTAACCAATTGCTAAGGAGGAGAAGAAAGAAGACGGGAAGGCGATATACTTTCCAGCTCAATGCCGGCAGAAGAAATAAATGGTTTAATTCTGTGCCCAAGAGGGGGCACAAGAGACGACTTTTTGTCATACAAATCATGATAAAGCGGATTGAACACACAGTTATAGGCAGGGTTAGATTCGTTAGAATATAATTTAGTAATGTATTGTAAAGACAATTTTATACGACGTTGAATAAGAGATGGTTCATCGGCCTCAACGTAAAGACTAACAATAGGTGAAGTTCTGAAAGACCCAAGACAAAGTCTTAGACCTTGATGGTGGACAGAATCAAGAAGTTTAAGGTTGCTTTTGCAGGCTCCACCATATACGATGGAGCCATAATCGAGTTTCGAACGGACCAGTGATCGATATAGGTGTAAGAGGGTAGCCTGATCCCCTCCCCACTTTGAGTTGGAAACAACTTTCAACAAGTCAAGAGCCTTCAGGCATTTAGTTTTAAGAGATTTAATATGAGGCAGAAATGTTAAGTGGGAGTCAAAGATTAGGCCCAAGAATTTGGCCTCCTTTACAACTTTGATGGGAGTGCCATCTAGAGATAGTTCAGGGTCCTTATGTGGCTTATATTTTCTGCAAAAATGTATACAATTAGTTTTGGATTTAGAAAATTTAAAGCCGTTTTCAAGACACCATTTATTTATTTTGTTTAAACAAAGCTGCAGTTGCCGTTCAATGGTATGCATATTTTTACCACGACAAGAAATATTAAAATCATCCACAAATAACGATCCATCAATTGAATCGTTTAAAACTTTTGATAAACTATTTATCTTGATGCTAAAAAGTGTGACAGACAGAATACTGCCTTGTGGAACACCCTGATCCTGATTGTAATGATCAGACAGGGTAGAACCCACTCGAACTTGAAACTGTCTATCATTTAAAAAGTTGACTATAAATTGAGGTAAACGACCTCGCAAGCCGAAGTCATGTAAGTCTCGTAAAATACCATATTTCAAGGTTGTGTCATATGCTTTTTCGAGATAAAAAAAGATAGACACAGCATGTTGTTTATTAATTAGTGCGTTTTTAACAAATGATTCTAAACGCACTAAGTGATCGACTGTACTTCTGTTTTTGCGGAAACCACATTGTATATCAGTTATAAGGTTATTTGTTTCCAAGTACCAACCAAGTCGATTATTGATCATGCGTTCCATGGTCTTGCAAACACAGCTAGAAAATCGGACGATAATTAGATGGATCCGTATGATCACGTCCAGGTTTAGGTATTGGTACTACTATAGCGTCACGCCATGAAGAAGGAAATTTACCTGAAGTCCAAATATCATCAAAAATGTACAAGAGCGTCTCTAAACAGGACTCCGGTAAGTGCTTCAGGAGTTGATAATGTATGTTATCAGCTCCACTAGCAGTGTCATGAGCTTGATCAAGAGCAGTATGGAGTTCATGAATAGAAAACATTTCATTATAATCTTCCCCATTATCTAAGTTGAAATTAGTAGTTTTCTTTTCTTGTTGTTTTTGATATTGCTGGAATTTTGGTACATAATTTGAAGAGGAAGAGTGTTTAGCAAGGGTTTCACCTAGTTTATTAGCAATATCTGATTTATTAGTAAGCAATTGATCTCCATGTTGAAGATGATGGACAGTAGATTTAGTACCTTTGCCTTTGATTTTCTGGACCATGTTCCACACCTTGGACATGGGTGTCCGAGAATTTATTTTAGATACATAATTTTGCCAAGATTGGCGTTTGTTCTGTTTAAAAGTACGCCGTGCTTTAGCATTTAAAATCTTAAATTTATTTATATTATGTACCATAGGATGGCGACGGAAATAATGTTCTGCTTTTTTCCTTGCCTTCCTAGCTTGTTTGCACTCATCGTTGAACCATGGTTTTCTTATGTGTGGAACTACAGAGGACTTTGGTATACACTCATCAGCTATGGAGTTAAGGTCTTCAGAAAAACATTTAATAGCATCAGGAACGTCAATAAAACGTTCAGGTTTAAGTTTTTCAGCACACAGTGTTTCATATAAAGCCCAGTTAGCCTTTTTAAAATTTCATCTTGATGATGGAGGAACATGGGATGGAGATACAGATTTTAATACAGTAGGAAAATGGTCACTTCCACAGAGGTCATCGTGGACTGACCATTCAAATTCATTTAGTAGTTCGGAATTTGTCAATGACAAGTCAAGAGCAGAATAAGTCCCTGTCCCAGGGTGTAAATATGTGTTGGAACCATCATTATAAATACATAAATCATTGTCAGAACAAAAGTCCTCCAACAATTTACCTTTAGTGTTTGTATTTACACTACCCCAGAGTGGGTTGTGTCCATTTAAATCTCCCATTATGATACAGGGCTTTGGGAGCTGATCATATAGAGGTTGAAAATCGGTTTTGGCAAAAGCCAAAGACGGTGAAATATAAAGAGAGCATAGCGTAAACGCTACATGTAAAGTAATTCTCACTGTAACAGCCTGCATATTAGTATTAAGTGCAACAGGGCTTTGAATAACGTTTTGTTTCACTAGAATGGATGATCCGCCAGTGGCCCTATCACCCGGAGGTGAAAAACAATGATATGCATTAAAATGACAAAGGTCAAATGTATCTGTTTGTTTTAAATATGTCCCCTGGAGACATAACGCTGAGGGCATGAAATCTTGGACTAATAGCTGTAATTCATGTAAATTAGTCCTCAATCCTATGCAGTTCCACTGTACAATAGTATTGGAATAAACTATCTTTTGGGGGGATTTCTTGGGGATCTACCCCGCACTCTTTTGGAGGGCGACAAGCTATGTGCCCTAGAATGGACGTTTTCAGAAACGTCCATATCTTCAAGAGACCCATATTTATTAAACAGTTGAATTTTATTTTGGGACCCCTTAGGAGCTCTGCCACTTTGTTGTTTTGAAACATCAGGCTTAGGTTTGGGTTTAGTTCTAACAATTTGTTGTCTATCAGCTGTTGAATGAGACTCAGATCGTGACTGTGAAGATGACTTATGATCAGAGGACTTTGATGTAGTAGGAAGTGATTCCTCAATCTGGGATGATATAGCAAGGTATAAAACCTGTGGGGAGTCGGAACTGACCCAAGTCAAGGTAGTTTGGCATCCTGTGGATGATTTTGTTATTTTAGAGCTGGATTCAGATGATGATTTTGCTACTGTAGCATAACTTTCTAGAAGGTCAGATCTCTTCACCAGTTTCTTTGCCTCAGAAAAAGATATTTTGGGTGAACTTTATTTTGTTAATCGCCATTTGCTCTTTCCATATTGGACACTGTTTTGACGAAGATGAATGGTCGCCTGAGCAGTTAGTGCATTTTGTAAAGTCACTGTCACAATCTTCTGTTGTGTGTGTCTTCTCACCACAGTGAGCACACACAACAGACAATGTGCAGGTAGATACACCGTGTCCATATTTCTGGCATTTAAAACACCTGAGCGGGTTGGGGATGTAGGTTTCAGCTTGGATATTGCAGTAACCTGCCTTTACTGATTTGGGAGCATTCGGCGATGAAAACGAAAACAGATAAATATTCGTTTGGAATGTTTCATTGTTGTTTCGGGTGGAAAAGCGCTTCACATACAGCACGCCTTGATCCTTCATTTCGCATGCTATATCAAGTTTGGACATGTCAGCAAACAACCGATCACGATCTCTGACGATACCTTTACTTGTGTTCAAGGTCTTGTGAGCAGAGACCGTGACCGGAATGCCCACAAAAGATTCAATGCGCATCAGATTTGTTGCTTGCTGTTTCTTGCCACACTCAATTAGCAGTGCACCCGAACGTAAGCGTCTAATGTTCTTAACATCCCCAGCAATACCTTGAATGCCGTTAGATACTGCGAAAGTGTTCAACTTCAGTGGTGTCTTGTCAGTAGTCTCAATAACGAGGAAACGTGGCCAATACTCAATCGATAGAGACGGTCTATGAGAAGTATCAACGGGATCAATTTCAAGTGGACGTTTGGTTTTTTTGGGGGGTATTTCATAAGCCATGGTTGGTGTCATATGGTTCATCATCCGAGCTCCCCACCCACCACGGAGTATCACAAGGACAATGCTAAAGCAAGCGGGCCTCCAGCTTGCAGCACCAAGGATACTCGGATGATATACTCCAGTAGAAGAATTATAAATAATTAAACTACCAGATTGGCCCATGAGCCATCGCCTTCTGGCATAAGACTCTAGGCAAAGTTCATATTAGAATTCACAATCAATTCACAAAGATCACAAGTAGTGCCAAAGCCGAAACTCAAAACAATTTCAAATCAAATTTGTGCAGTGGCGGATAGACAGTCTATGCACAGGGCTTGGCATGACCAGCCGATTGGTTGAATCGGGCCCATTCAACCACCCGTCTAGGTGAAGTAAGGGCCAAAGTGGTGTGTTGGGCAATGGAACGCAGTTAAAAGTCCCTCAACCACCAGGATCCCGTCTTCCACCGACATGGGACGCAACCCACGGCAAACAGGTTGCCCAATTTAGTCGCCTCTTACGACAAGCAATGGGGTGCTGTGGACACATTCTGCCCCGGGTCCACGGGAGAAGAGCACTTAGCGTTACCCAGCACCCACCACGAGGAGGTGGCTCTTCATGGGTGCCGCGATCTAAACGGACACAACACACTTTGGGGAAGTGTCAACACAAATACTAATAGTAAAATCATCGAGGATTTCATATCCGATAATAACTTGACGATCAATGACGATTCAGCCACCTATTTACATCCAGCTACGGGAACATATTCTTGCCTGCACATATCATTTGCTGATTCTAATTTATGTAATGAATTTGAAGGTCCACGGTGACCTATATGGGAGTGATCACTTCCCCACCATTCTCAAAACAATCAGCCTTGGTGACGATCCACCTTTATCAAGAAGTAACTTTGCCAGGGCTGACTGGTCATTCTATGAAACACTGTGTACTAATCGCTCAAAACAGGATGAGTGAGTGAGTGAGTGAGTTATCATTTAACGTCACGTCGGCAATATTGCAGCCATATTGTGACGAGAACATACGTGACATAAAAAGGAATATATAGGCATATTATGAAGAACCTGTCGACGAAGGACAGTAAAACCACTAGGCTATCACAGTTGGTATTTAAAACTAGCGAAGAAACTTAAAAGCTAATAGTATCACTATTTGGACAGTACAATATAAAACAGGCCAAAGATCGCCAACAACCGAAGGTAGATCACCATACTGGGGACCATGAGGACTTACAGTACCTCAGCTACCTGCATGGTTCCTAGTTGGATTTACACCCATCCCCTCAGCTGCTGGCGACTGTATGCAAGATTAGCCAGAATTTAAAATTCGAGGATACAGCCACTAACACTCTTAGCTGCTAATTCAACTTCCAATCATAAAATATTTATCTATTTACAAGTCATGTAACAGGTCTAATTCCTTTAAAAATGCAATTATTAAATAATAACTAACATTACTAAAAAGATCCATCATAGTTCTTTAATTAAAAAAAGTTATCCCTTGTGATGGAATATTCAGCACAGTCAAGCAAGACATGCTTGACTGTGATTCTTTCATCACAAGGGATACAAAACGGAGGATCTTCACCTTTAAGCAAATATTCATGTGTGTATCGTGTGTGGCCAATACGACATCGTCGCATGATGACCTCCTTAAATCTGGACTGACAACCCAAGTAGGTACCAACCAATGTAGGGTTTTATTTCATGTAATTTGTTGATACCTACTTGAGTGTCCCACCTCTTCTGCATCAGATCACGGATGTAAGACCTAATGATAGCTTTATAGTCAGTGTAGGGAATAAGAAGTGGCGTCACAGATTTGTTGAGTGCTGCTTTAGCAGCAAGGTCTGCCATTGTGTTACGTGGCTGGGTAACCAACAAAAAACGATGTCGTATTGGCCAGTGGCAAGATTATTATACAATTCAATAATATCAATTAAAAGTGGATGTTTACAAGAAATATTTTAATAGCCTGAAGGCAAGAAAGAGAGTCGGAATAGATTATATACTGTTTATGTTTAGGGTGTCTTTGAACATATTTAAGAGCTGTCAATATGGCGTTAGCTTCTGCTGTAAAAATAGAACTATTATCTGGTAATCTAGAAGATATTGTTCTGGATCCAATGACAGTGGCACAAGCCACTGCGCCACCATCCTTGGATCCATCTGTAAACAAGGATTTATAATTGCTATATCTATGTTTCAATTGATTAAATTCTTGTTTATATTGTATTGTATATTTGTTTCTGATTTTTTAAATGCAGTTAATGTTAGGTTGACTTGTGCCCTAACCAATTGCCACGTAGGAGAAGAAAGAAGACGGGAGGGAGCTATATGATCCAGCTCAATGCCGGCAGCAGAAATAAGTGGTTGTATTCTTAAACCAAGAGGCGGAACAAGGGAAGATTTCTTATTGTATAAATCCTCATAGAGAGGATTGAAGACACAGCCAAATGCAGGGTTTGACTCATGGGAACATAGTTTTGTGATATACTGTAAAGGTAATTTTATACAACGCTGCTCAAGAGATGGCTCATCAGCCTCAACATAAAGGCTGTCAACAGGTGAAGTTCTGAAAGATCCAAGACAAAGTCTTAGACCTTGGTGGTGGACAGAAGCTAAAAGTTTTAGGTTGCTGGCACCCATGAAGATCCACCTCCTCGTGGTGGGTGCTGGGTAACGCTAAGTGCTCTTCTCCCGTGTGGACCCGGGACAGAATGTGTCCACAGCACCCCATTGCTTGTCGTAAGAGGCGACTAAATACGGAGGTTTCGAGTTATCACTCTTCTGCGCGGGGAGGCGCAAATGGGTTGCGCAACAAACCGGAAGGTGGGGCTGTTTTTAGTGTCGCAATTTCGGGTAATTCAAAATCTATCGATTCGATGCTGAAACCAGAATTACGATCCTTCCTAAAGGCAAGGGGTATGACTATTTCAAATTACACCTTGACACAGCTGCGTGAGTTGGCGAATAAGGCAGCTGAACTTGGTTTACCAGTGCTGACGACTCCCGATGATGCGTCTTCATTCCTTTTGGAGAGAAGTACGGTTGTTGTTGACAACGAAAAAGTAACATTTCCCGTAGTTGTGTCGCCCGAACTGAAATCGTGGACCGACAACCTGACTTTGCTGCCGATGTTCTGTCAAGCTGACATCCTAGTTTACTTGCTAGGGCCGGCAAGTTGGAGCAAAGAGAGGCTGAAGGGGTTCAGGAAGGAGAAGGGCTACCGACTACATACCGATGGCCATATCCATGCTGTTAAGCTTCATAGTTTGTCACATAATCATACATATGTTCGAGCCCACTGCACCCGTGAGACATCACAGTCTGAGAAACCCTACTTAACCTGGTGTCTGCTGGAGAGGGGAAATGCTTGTATTGTGTCAGCAGGATGTGAATGTACAGGGTAAGTATTATTACTATCTGTATTTTCCTACTAAGTAATTTCCTGTGTGTAGTCTAGCTATAGTCAGTTGAATTATGTGTAGTGAGGTGTTAAAAATCAAAGCATGTTTATGAGCTTTTTAAAAAATTCTAAATATTTATCAAATAAGCTCTATTCCATATTTTTTTCAGTGATGATGGTGCTTGTAAGCATGTTGTTGCCCTACTCTTCAGCTTAGTGGACTGGTCTGAAAGACATGTGGACAGGAATACAGAGACCTGCACCGATGTCAAGTGTGTTTGGGACAATGCTAGGAAAGAGTCGTTACCACTTAAATTAGCTGAAAATAATTCTTCACTACTCCACACAGATACAATCAACACTTATCGTCCAAGTAATGAATGTTGTTTTGATGTCCAGAATGCATTGCATGAATTAATTAAGGACACTGATTGTCAAATGAATGAAGTCTTGGATAATGACCATAGTCAAGTTGCCTGTTCACTTCCCAAAACTATGCTTGAATTTGGCTTTGAATTTAAAAATTTGACAGTTTCACCCCCAAGTTTCATTGATTATGTTAAGCTTAACATGACAAGCAGTGATTGTGAAGAAATTAATTAACTTTCTGTGGGTCAGTCAGATTACGAAAACTGGTTTAAGTATCGATGTGGTCGACTGACTGCATCTGTCATTCCAAATGTGTTAATTTACAGTCAAAATAAAAGTGACAATTACATAGTAAAGCAAGTCATGTCTGAGTATAGAAATTTGTCTGCTGTTAGTTGTACTTGTGCCTCTTCAACATTAGCACCAGCAATGTATGGTAAAGAGCGTGAAGTCCTTGCCCGTGAATTGTATGAGTGTAAACAAAAAACAGACCATGTTGGCCTGAATGTTTATGTTCCAGGACTATTAGTAAATGAAAGCATGCCTCATCTTGGTGCCAGCCCTGATGGTGTAAATGTCGTGGTAAGGGCCTTTTAGAGGTTAAATGTACTTACAAATACAAAAATTGCAGTATTGAGGAAATTTGTTCTGAGAATTACAATGTATATAAAAATGAAAATGGAGTGATAAAGCTGACCAAGTCTTCACCTTGGTACAAGCAAATACAGTGCCAAATGGCAGTTGCAAATGTTCACTGGTGTGATTTTGTTCTCTATGTTGAAGGTACCATAAAAACTGGAAAGCATTTGACATATATTGATAGAATTTATTTTGACAAAATGGAATGGAAAAAAGATTTCCAGTCAATAACCTCTTTCTATGAATCATTCATTGTTCCTAAACTGTTGTCTTAAATTGATCTGCATTTGTAGTCCTGCAAATTATTGACACATGAAGTGTATGTGAGAAGTGTTAAAGGTTACTTTGGCATGCATATACAGATTGTTTCATCCCAGTGTCATTTGAAGTGGATGATCATAACAGAACTCAAGTATCACCAAATACTGACTTCTATTAATTGTAATACTTACTTACTGGCATACATTATAGTATGTAAATTGAGAAACAAGATATTATGGAACGTAAATTGAAGTTTATTTCTGTACATTTGTCCAGCTAGTGTTATTCATAACAGTGTTTGAGATGTCAGTATCTGTTACTGTCAAGTACATGTACATGAAAAAGTGGTAAATAATATTACTATTGTTGTCATCATGTATTAATATGACTCCAGATAATACTGTACATATGTTGTGTATAGACCTATTGGTGTAATTAGGCTTTTACTACAACACAAATGTACTGTTAAGTTAAATGGGGATACCTGTTGTGTAAACAGTTTATGATCTGTCATAGAAAAAGCACCTTGTAAATACCATGAGGCACTTAATTATAAACATCAACCTGACACATACTAACAAGTTTTCTACCTACCACTACAATGTATTTTCAGTATTTGTCATCTTTAACCAGAGCCTCAGATAAGATATAGCTCATGTGGTTACTGTACCGAATTCATTTTTCATGAATGGGTTTTATGAATGTTGAGTCGGTATTTCATCTTCTTAACCAACTTAAATACAGATAATGTATAATGGAATTGATTTCATAAAAATTACTCATCCTGTACTGACAGTACAATACTATTACTACCCTAACAGTACAAATTCATAACAATCGATGTCTTTTTCATTACTCAAACAATTCTTATAAATATAACCCATGACCTGGTTTAATACCTTTTGCATATCTAATATTTTGTATGTGTAATTGGTATGCAACCATTTTTTTCGATGCATAATTGGAAATTTTACATGTGTATTTTACCCAGATATGCAGATTATATGGGCCTCTGAGTTTTCACTTGTGTAGATTGTCTGAAATGCACACTGATTAGTTGAGTATTGTAATGATTGATCATAGTCCAGCTGCTCAATTTTCGAATCTCTCTCAGCACTAAGGCATCCATAAGTGACATACAGTATGGTTCAAAATTATTGAGAATAGCTAAAGCATTTCATATTATTAAACGAGACCAAATCAGATAAAATTGAATGTATTGTGAAAGTGAACTGACCTTTTCATATTGTGTAGGTAACAATTTAATATTTTATCAAGTCTCCTTGAGCTTCACGGCACAGTCTAAGACGGGTAGGCATACTTCCTATCAGAGAGGTTAGTGTCTCGTGAGTTATGCTGTCCCAGTATCGGACCACTTCTCTCTTCATGTCTTCAATTTTTGTCAACCCCTTTTGATTCACACATTCCTTCATCATCCCCCAAATGTTCTCAATGGGATTTAAGTCAGGACTATATGCAGGAAATGGTAATGCAGTCACATTTTTCTCCTGAAACCACTGCTTGGCATGTTTTGCGGTGTGTTTAGGATCATTATCTTGCTGCAAAATCCAGTCATTTCCATAAAACACATGTGCATTTGGAAGGAGAAAATTATCTAATATGTTAGTGTAGCGTTAACTTGTCAGATTTCCCTCAAACACACACAGCGGGGTCGTTCCTAATAAGGATATCCCTCCCCATACATGAAACTTTGGGCTGTATTTAGGTCGTCGATACAACGGTGCTGACGCAGACTTTGTCCATATTTTCACATTATTGGGATATACCCATATTGAGCTTTCATCAGTAAAAATCACATATTCCCAGTCAAAGTTTTCATGTGCCAAACACCACTCAACACGCCTGTCTTTATGTTCTTGTTTCATGAGAGGAGAAGGAATTCCAGTCTTTTTCTCCCATCCAAGATCAATCAAATTTCTTCTAACTGTAGATTTTGATACAACTGTTGATCCCCTTTCTATCATTTCATACCTGATGTTGGAGATGCTTGCCCTTTGCTTTTTAGACGCTAAAATTCCCAGCCGGACGCGACCTGAGACGTCCAATTTTCTGGGTCTCCCTGCTCCTTTCTGGTGCCCAAAATCCTTTCCCTCTTTACAGTTCTTTCTAATCCTATACACAGTAGAAAGAGGAGTTCCTGTTCTCTCTGCCAATGTATTTACATCATCAATTCCTTGATTACACAACTCAAGAATCAACCTTCTTTTATCTTCAGCAGACATTGTTGACAGTGCTGAGGAAAATGACGTCTGCTACAAATTCAGGGGAGGTAACTCTAATTGTACTGTACTCAGTAGGCCAAGATGAGTTACCTCCCTTATACCATTACTTAGTTTTAAGTATCAGTGAATCAGTTGAGGTGTTAGGATAGCTCAAAGTAAGAAGAAAAATTCTCAATAATTATGAACCAGACTATATATTCACATTGACTTAAGACTATCTTAGCGCCAACAGAGCTTAAAAAATCTAGGCCAAGATCTGTTTGAAGCTAATGCAGTAATTGGATGTGGGTATAATTATGTACAAATGATTACATGTCAACTATTGTACATCACAGTATCAACAATAAACCATGATGTATTAAAAAAACCTGTATCACATTGTTTTGGGTTTTCTTCTCAGAGGATTATTCGAAAACAAGACACTGTTCTGTCAAGTCAAAATAAATGCATTATTTGCTTTACAACAGGTATTGAAGTTGAATTAGTTCCTGACTAGTTTTGGCATAAGATTACAATAAAATGCACACACTTTCACCATTTTGTTAACAAGTGGTTTCACTTCCCAAGGAATGATGTTACTTAAAAGTCGAAAACATTTTAGTCTCTGTATAGCTCTCTCGACATGAATTCTAAGTTTTGCAATGCTTCTTGTCTTTTTAATTTCACTCACATTTAGTCTCTTTTTCTTACCCCAAGTACATTTTCGAGTAAATGGTGGCATATTTAAGGTAGCTCGCTTTCTTGTCAATAAATCACGAATATTGAAACCTCTGTCTGCCATGATATCATCTCCAGGTTCAATTAAGTCTAAAAATCCTGAATTCTCTGTGATATACCTATCTGAAGCATTACCACCATATAAGTCAGAGACAAACGTGAAAGTACCAGATGGTGATATGGCAAGTAAACATTTCCCAGTATTTTTAGATTTGTACGAACTGTAAGTAGCTGCTTGGGCTGAAGGTGATCTAGGTTTTTGAAAAAAGAACACTGTACAGTCAATTATGGCTCGTGTTCTGGGATATAACTGCTTAAAAGACAATGGCATATATTTCTTAACCTGTAGTTTTGATGGCCATTTCAGTACATTATCAAAGGTTTGAGACATAAAAGTAATCCATGTTGCAAATATCTGACTAACACGTGACTTTGATATTCCAAACACATCTGCTAAGAAATACTGCAGAAATCCTTGTCTCAGACGAACAAGAGTGAGACTAAATTCTTGATACATTGTCAACTTTCTACTTGGACCTGGACGACATCTTGAAGTATTTGTTATTTCACATGCAGCAGCATTGCCATTCCAGTAGTTCAAAACTGAACATTTAGAAACAAGTATGTTGAAGATGCCCAATAAAACAGCACAAGATGGTAATTCCGTATAAAACCTTACATGTTCATCATCTTTAACAACAGTTTCCAAAAACAAGTCCCTA